>NC_047108.1:20156082-20387210 GCF_902500255.1 Thalassophryne amazonica
TATCTGTCTGTCTCTCTCGTCTCTCTCTCTCTCTCTCTCTCTCTCTCTCTCTCTCTCGCTCTGTCTGTCTCTCTCTCCGTCTCTCTCTCTCTGTCTCTATCTGTCTGTCTCTCTGTGTCTGTCTCTCTCTGTCTCTGGGCGTGTTTGTTGTCTGTATTCACTGTGTCCTAGGGGGGCGGAGCTTTCTGTCTTCCACTGGCTGAATTTAGCAGTTTCTACTTTCAAATTCACTGTTGGTCTCGGAGGACTTCTCCTTGTCCTCCTTCTCTCTCACCCTTTCCTCCCTCTCTGTGAATCAATGCATCATTGCTTCCTTACTTACACTCTTGGTTTTTTTTCATCTCTGGTTGTTTTTCTCTTCCTTCCTTCCTTCCTTTCTTCCTTCCTTCCCTCCTCTATCGATCTGTAGCTTTCGTCTTGCTTCCTCTTTTTCCAGCTCACTTGCTCTTGTCTTTCTTCATAATCTCTCATAATTTGTCTCTTTCTCCTCCAGCCTCTTCTTCTTGCTCACAATAAAACTTTTCTTCTCCTTGGCATCCTGTCTTTGTGGGTGTGGTCTAACGTGCGAGCGGCTCATCTATCATGTATGAGTGTTAAATGATAAGGTCTGGGTCACTGAGCATCATCTGGCAGATAACACGGCTGAGGCCACCCGTCCGCCCCCTGCCAGGAGGACACCTGTCCATCCCACGCCAGGAGGACACCCGTCCATCCCTCGCCAGGACGACACCTGTCCATCCCGCACCAGGAGGACGGTTGGCATTATTTTATGCGCTTCGTGACCTAAAGCCACACACAGGAAACGTTACAAATCGACTTCAACTATCAAACCATCAAACGTTCAGCTTCCAAAAGAAAACGTGTTTGTAACCTAACATGACCTCATAACCGTCACGTCCACACTAACGACCGCATACATACTGAAATACACAGCGGTCTGACAGAGATGTGTCTATTACAAAATGTCCAACTGCGTGTGTGTGTGTGAGGACTTTCCTCAGTGCAACCCTAAAACTGCTGCTGTGTCTCCACGTGCACACAGGTGGCCTGAAGCTAACAGCATAGGGCACAGAAGAGCCCCGCCCCTGGAGAGGACCTACAGACCAGCCAATGAGAGGGTACGCACGGCCACCCTGCAGGCGGGGCTGATGCAGCAGACGGCACCCCCATCCACAGCTACACCATCAACTCCAGCCACATGGAAGGTGACCCATGCTGCCCTCAGTAGTGCAGTGGCCCATCAGTCCCTGTGACCACCAACCCGCCCCAAACAACCTCAGGCCAGCTTGAGCTTGGCTACAAGAAACTTGGAGGTAGAAGAAGAAGAGCCGTTACTGTACACAAATATGTCCTCCTTACACTTAGACACAATCCAACCACTAGGGGCAGCGTGCAGCCACAGTCTGGCTCCGAGGGAACCAACTCCAGATGTAGAGATGCTGCCTTGGTCAGGGGCAGAGAAAGGAGCAGACCCTATAAGCAGGTTTTTGATTGTGGGAGGAAACTGGAGCAGGCAGGAGGTGACATGGGGGAATTAAACCGCAGACCTTCTTACTGTGAGGTGAGAGAGCTAACCACTGATCCACCTTACTAGCAAGTTAAATTTATAGGTAGATTAGTAAAGGAAAGTCCTCAGTCCTCCAGGTAGGAGCCAGAAGTTCACACCAAATGGACTCGGTGTTTGAGCGCTTCAGTTTGCAACCTGAAGGTTTGTGTTTCTGTGCCCCGCCTGTGATGAGTTTGAAGGTGGAGGTCAGAGGTTATGATACGGTTCCGGTTCTATGAACTCGTGGTCGGGTTTGTTTAAACGCAGAGTTCTGTCCTTCCCTTTCTCCTCCCGCACCGGCTGCATCGGGCTGTGCTGAATTATTAATCATACACACACACACACACAGTCAGTCTCCTCTTACGATCAATACATCCACAAAAAGCCTCCTCCCCGCCCCCCCATCCCTCCTCTTCAGCGTCTCCTCTTTCCTCTGCACACTCCACTGAAGCTGCTCGATTCCAGAACTCCGTCCTGCTCAGAGGTTCATCCTCGTGTTGATTCTGTTCAGTGCTGGAACCTGTTTCGTTTTTCTTCACACAGTAAAAGTGGTTCTGCTTCTGATACCGATCCACACCAAAACATGGCAGTAACAGGGAGGGCAGGACTCACTCACTCCTCTTTACATATTCAGGGTGCTGCCATTTATCAAACAAGGTTCACAGGTGGGAAGCAAGTGTTAATCAGGTGTGAGCAGAGTCAGGTTCGGGTTCGGTACTGGGCTTGGTGATCCCTGTGCTACAGGTCCTGACAAATTTCACAATTGTGTTGACTGAATGCTCACAGAACTGATGTTTGACTCCTGAAACTGGAGCTTGTTGATGTTGCGAGTGAGTCTTGTTTGACTCCTTGTGGAGGTGATGGTCCAGTGGTTAAGCGTTGGACTTCAGACCAGAGGATCCTTGGTTCAAACCCCGACTGGAAAATCACTAAGGACTCTTAGGTAAGGTCCTTAATCCCCAATGACTCCTGGTCTGTAGTGGCCGCCGTGCATGGCAGCACTCTGACATCAGTGTGAATGGGTGAATGTGAGGCATTATTGTAAAGAGCTTTGATCATCTGATGTAGTTGGAAAAATGTGATATAAATGTCGTCCATTTGCCATTTACTCCTAAAACTGGAATTAGTCTTGTAAAATCAGAACCACGGAAGCTGTTCTGGTGTTACATGGCGGCCTGACTTCAACTTCCTGTGAGGATCAGGTCAAATATCAAGCAAAATATCCAAACAAAACATGAAATGTGGGTCAGAACCAGTTTGCTTTTGGTATACGTTAAGTCCAAGGGTTTGTTTGATTGTCAGAACAAATACAGGAACCAGTTTTCATGAAGACTGTTCTGGCCTGGAATAGAGACCGTGATCCAGTTTGGGTCAGGATCCAGAGCTACACTTTGAAAATGTTTGCAGATGAAACGTCTGTGTTTTCTTTTAACTTTCGCAGAAGATCTTAAAGAGATAAAAGGACGAATGAGCAGAGAGAGAGACAGAGAGGAAGAGGAGGGTCGAGCAGAAGGGGTGGAGCCAGGAGGAGGGAGGAGGAGGGATGATGGGATGTGGTTGTTACCGCGGCAGCAGAACCAGACAGATCTCTGAGCCTCCTTATTCCTCCTTACGTCTCCTTGCGTCCTACCTCCTCCTGCCTTCACCTGGAAGCTCTGCTCCTGTGTTCACCTTCATCATCCTCATCCTCAGCGGTAAGTAGGATGGAAGCTGCTCCAGATCCAGAATAGAACAGAACCAGAGTTTGGAGAGCAGAAAAAGAAGACAAGAGACTCAGATTAAATTCAGGGATTCGAATAAGAACTAAACAGACAAAAAAAAAAGTTTGATGTTGTATGACTCAAAGAATTACTGACAAACATCTTAGATTTTCCTCTTAAAGGTTGATAATGTTTGAAACAGACAGGCAGGCGGGCAGACAGACAGACAGCTCATTAATATTCACTCACTAACAGAACACGTTTCTGTTCTGCTGGTCCTCAGTTTTGTATTTTCCTTGAGGTTTGACGTCTTCTTAAACTGTTTATCTGCACTTCGACTTTCAGAGGTCGGAGGTTACTGCATGTCAGCAAACCTGACTGCAAAACTGGTTTCCATCAAAGTCTTTATTACATCTTGAAGCAGATTTACATCCAAATATCTTTCATTAACGTTGTGACTTCAGCATTTATCTCTTTCCCATTTTGACATGACTTTAGCATTTATCTCTTTCCTGTTGAGACATGACTTTAGCAATTTCTCCCCACTGTCCTGACATGACTTTAGCATTTATCTCTTTCCCATTGTGACATCATTTCAGCATTTATCTCTTTCCTGTTGTGACATGACTTTCGCATTTATCTCTTTCCTGTTGTGACATGACTTTAGCTTTTATCTCTTTCCTGTTGTGATCTGACTTTAGCATTCATCTCTTTCCTGTTGAGACATGACTTACTCTTTTAAATCTTTCCCATTGTGACATGACTTTAGCATTTATCTCTTTCCCGTTGAGACATGACATTAGCTTTTATGTCTTTCCCGTTGTGACGTGACTTTAGCTTTTATCTCTTTCCCATTGTGATCTGACTTTAGCATTTATCTCTTTCCTTTTGTGACATGACTTTATCATTTATTTCTTTCCTGCCGAGACATGACATTACCTTTGATCTCTTTCCCGTTGTGACATGACTTTAGCATTCATCTCTTTCCCGTTGTGACATGACTTTAGCATTTATGTCTTTCCTGTTGAGGCATGACATTAGCTTTTATCTCTTTCCCATTTTGACATGACTTCAGCATTTATCTCTTTCCTGTTGAGACTCGACTTACCCTTTAAAATCTTTCCCATTGTGACATGACTTCAGCATTTATCTCTTTCCTGTTGAGACATCAAATCAAATCAAATCAATTTTATTTATACAGCGCCAAATCACAACAAACAGTTGCCCCAAAGCGCTTTATATTGTAAGGCAAAAGCCATAGAACAACTAGAGAAAAACCCCAATGGTCAAAACGACCCCCTGTGAGCAAGCACTTGGCGACAGCGGGAAGGAAAAACTCCCTTTTAACAGGAAGAAACCTCCAGCAGAACCAGGCTCAGGGAGGGGCAGTCTTCTGCTGGGACTGGTTGGGGCTGAGGGGAGAGAATCAGGAAAAAGACATGCTGTGGAAGAGAGCAGAGATCAGTCACTAATGATTAAATGCAGAGTGGTGCATACAGAGCAAAAAGAGAAAGAAACACTCAGTGCATCATGGGAACCCCCCAGCAGTCTAAGTCTATAGCAGCATAACTAAGGGATGGTTCAGGGTCACCTGCTCCAGCCCTAACTATAAGCTTTAGCAAAAAGGAAAGTTTTAAGCCTAATCTTAAAAGTAGAGAGAGTGTCTGTCTCCCTGATCTGAATTGGGAGCTGGTTCCACAGGAGAGGAGCCTGAAAGCTGAAGGCTCTGCTTCCCATTTTACTCTTAAAAACCCTAGGAACTACAAGTAAGCCTGCAGTCTGAGAGCGAAGCGCTCTATTGGGGTGATATGGTACTATGAGGTCCCTAAGATAAGATGGGACCTGATTATTCAAAACCTTATAAGTAAGAAGAAGAATTTTAAATTCTATTCTAGAATTAACAGGAAGCCAGTGAAGAGAGGCCAATATGGGTGAAATATGCTCTCTGCTTCTAGTCCCCGTCAGTACTCTAGCTGCAGCATTTTGAATTAACTGAAGGCTTTTCAGGGAACTTTTAGGACAACCTGATAATAATGAATTACAATAGTCCAGCCTAGAGGAAATAAATGCATGAATTAGTTTTTCTGCATCACTCTGAGACAAGACCTTTCTAATTTTAGAGATATTGCGCAAATGCAAAAAAGCAGTCCTCCATATTTGCTTAATATGCGCATTGAAGGACATATCCTGATCAAAAATGACTCCAAGATTTCTCACAGTATTACTAGAGGTCAGGGTAATGCCATCCAGAGTAAGGATCTGGTTAGACACCATGTTTCTAAGATTTGTGGGGCCAAGTATAATAACTTCAGTTTTATCTGAATTTAAAAGCAGGAAATTAGAGGTCATCCATGTCTTTATGTCTGTAAGACATTCCTGCAGTTTAACTAATTGGTGTGTGTCCTCTGGCTTCATGGATAGATAAAGCTGGGTATCATCTGCGTAACAATGAAAATTTAAGCAATGCTTTCTAATAATACTGCCTAAGGGAAGTGTGTATAAAGTGAATAAAATTGGTCCTAGCACAGAACCTTGTGGAACTCCATAATTAACCTTAGTCTGTGAAGAAGACTCCCATTTACATGAACAAATTGTAATCTATTAGATAACTATTAGATATCTATTAGATATGATTCAAACCACTGCAGCGCAGTGCCTTTAAAACCTATGGCATGCTGTAATCTCTGTAATAAAATTTTATGGTCAGCAGTATCAAAAGCAGCACTGAGGTCTAACAGGACAAGCACAGAGATGAGTCCACTGTCTGAGGCCATAAGAAGATCATTTGTAACCTTCACTAATGCTGTTTCTGTACTATGATGAATTCTAAAACCTGACTGAAACTCTTCAAATAGACCATTCCTCTGCAGATGATCAGTTAGCTGTTTTACAGCTACCCTTTCAAAAATTTTTGAGAGAAAAGGAAGGTTGGAGATTGGCCTATAATTAGCTAAGATAGCTGGGTCAAGTGATGGCTTTTTAAGTAATGGTTTAATTACTGCCACCTTAAAAGCCTGTGGTACATAGCCAACTAATAAAGATAGATTGATCATATTTAAGATCGAAGCATTAATTAATGGTAGGGCTTCCTTGAGCAGCCTGGTAGGAATGGGGTCTAATAGACATGTTGATGGTTTGGAGGACGTAACTAATGAAAATAACTCAGACAGAACAATTGGAGAGAAAGAGTCTAACCAAATACCAGCATTACTGAAAGCAGCCAAAGATAACGATATGTCTTTGGGATGGTTATGAGTAATTTTTTCTCTTATAGTTAAAATTTTATTAGCAAAGAAAGTCATGAAATCATTACTAGTTAAAGTTAAAGGAATACTCAGCTCAGTAGAGCTCTGACTCTTTGTCAGCCTAGCTACAGTGCTGAAAAGAAACCTGGGGTTGTTCTTATTTTCATCAATTAGTGATGAGTAGTAAGATGTCCTAGCTTTACGGAGGGCTTTTTTTTTATAGAGCAACAGACTCTTTTTCCAGGCTAAGTGAAGATCTTCTAAATTAGTGAGACGCCATTTCCTCTCCAACTTACGGGTTATCTGCTTTAAGCTGCGAGTTTGTGAGTTATACCACGGAGTCAGGCACTTCTGATTTAAGGCTCTCTTTTTCAGAGGAGCTACAGCATCCAAAGTTGTGCTCAATGAGGATGTAAAACTATTGACGAGATAATCTATCTCACTCACAGAGTTTAGGTAGCTACTCTGCACTGTGTTGGTATATGGCATTGGAGAACATAACAAAGAAGGAATCATATCCTTAAACCTAGTTACAGCGCTTTCCGAAAGACTTCTACTGTAATGAAACTTATTCCCCGCTGCTGGGTAGTCCATTAAAGTAAATGTAAATGTTATTAAGAAATGATCAGACAGAAGGGGGTTTTTTAGGGAATACTGTTAAGTCTTCAATTTCCATACCATAAGTCAGAACAAGATCTAAAGTATGGTTAAAGTGGTGAAGCCAATTGAGTCTAATAATAGATTAAATGCCGTGTTGAGGCTGTCATTCTCAGCATCTATGTGGATGTTAAAATCGTCCACTATAATTATCTTATCTGAGCTAAGCACTAAGTCAGACAAAAGGTCACAGAGTTTTTCACAGAGAAACTCACAGTAACGACCAGGTGGACAATAGGTAACAACAAATAAAACTGGTTTTTGGGACTTCCAATTTGGATGGACAAGACTAAGAGTCAAGCTTTCAAATGAATTAAAGCTCTGTCTGGGTTTTTGATTAATTAATAACCTGGAGTGTAAGATTACTGCTAATCCTCCCCCTCGGCCCGTGCTACGAGCATTCTGACAGTTAGTGTGATTCGGGGGTGTTGACTCATTTGATCTGACTTTAGCATTCATCTCTTTCCTGTTGAGACATGACATTAGCTTTTATCTCTTTCCCGTTGTGATATGACTTTAGCTTTTATCTCTTTCCCATTGTGATCTGACTTTAGCATTTATCTCTTTCCTTTTGTGACATGACTTTATCATTTATCTCTTTCCTGCAGAGACATGACTTTACCTTTTATCTCTTCCCGTGCTGACATGACTTTAACATTTCTCTTTCCTGTTGTGATCTGACTTTAGCATTTATGTCTTTCCTGTTGAGGCATGACATTAACTTTTATCTCTTTCCCATTTTGACATGACTTTAGCATTTATCTCTTTCCTGTTGAGACATGACTTCATCTTTTATCTCTTTTCTGTTGTGACATGACTTTAGCATTTGTCCCTTTCCCGTTGTGACATGACTGTATCATTGATCTCTTTCCCATTGTGATCTGACTTTAGCATTTATCTCTTTCCTGTAATGACATGACTTTAGCATTTATCTCTTTCCCACTGTGACATGACTTTAGCATTTATGTCTCTCCTGTTGAGACATGACGTTAGCTTTTATCTCTTGCCCGTTGTGACATGATGTTAGCTTTTATCTCTTTCCTGTTGTGATCTGACTTTAGCATTTATCTCTTTCCTGTTGAGACATGACATTAGCTTTTATATCTTTTCCGTTGTGACAAGACTTTAGCTTTTATCTCTTTCCTGTTGTGATCTGACTTCAGCATTTATCTAATTCCTGTTGAGACATGACTTACACTTTTATCTCTTTCCCGTTGTGACATGATGTTAACTTTTATCTGTTTCCCATTGTGATCTGACTTTAGCATTCATCTCTTTCCTGTTGAGGCATGACATTAGCATTTATCTCTTTCCTTTTGAGACACGACTTTAGCATTTCTCTTTTCCGTTGTGACATGACTTTAGCATTTTTCTCCCTCCACATCATCATGTCCACATCACAAACTAAAATAAGTTGTAGCGAATGCATACAAATTGGCCACGAATAAAGCGTTTTTATTACATCTGCTTTGCAGCCGATTTACGGACAATCTATGAATGCATAACAAACACGTCACATAAACCCAAAGTACTGTATTTGGCAGAAAGTGACATACCTGCCAGTCAGTGCCGGTCCGGCTTTGTAGATCCACAAAGATAGTAGTAGCTGCTGCAATCACGTCTACTCCAGGACTTTTATTTAACACCAACAAACGGAAGAGTTTCTGTATAGCCACAACTCACGTTGAAGTCTGTTTTCTGTGACCCTCTCAACAAAAAAAAAAACACCGTCTCACACTCCGAGCGGCTTCCCCCCTCCTGCTCCCCAAACTCATGAACAGTTAACCCTTGCATGACAATATGAACATTAACTCTGTGATCAACTTGTCCAAATCCAGCAATTGCTCCAGAGGCTGTATTGTTGGTGTGAATAGTGATGCCGAAAGGCCCGAGTGAGCTTATTTTATGACCGCAATGCAGATGCCGTGCACGCGCAACACGTGCGCGATGCATTCATAATACACCCGTAATACTGCCGTGATAATCTCAGTGTGTCGGATCAGTTTCCTCAATCCATGCGTTATATAAACGTGACTGTTCATCATATATTCGCTATACATTATTAATATATCCGTAATTCATACTGGTACATTTGTCATTTTTGGCCATTTTTGTTGCGGACAACAACGAACACCCGCAATTTGTATACTCAATTCATGCGCAATTAATCCTGTCCCCAGTGGGACATGGCCCTTAGCTTTTATCTCTTTCCCATTGTGACATGACTGTTGTGAAAGTGTCGTGACACGGACCCACAACAGGGGGCGTTAATGAACGGACAATGGATAAGCCAAAAGTAACAATTTAATGTTGTGAATCGCACGACGACGTACAGACAATAACAATATGGTGGACTGTCAATTATACACCAGGTGACGTGTGGGCAGGCTCGACGATAGAAGACGCCTGGCGAGAGAAGAGCCGGATCCCACACAGCTTCCACCACCAACGGAGCTGAAGAACACCGGAGCTGCCAAGCCCTGCGCCCCAGGTGGCCGCTGTCTTCAGCAGTCAGACCCGGTACTGCTGGCAGAGAACAGAGACAGTCCTGATGAGTGTGAGTTCGCACACTCAGTAATCCCACAGTCTGTATTCAGTAAGGAGGGAGCACCTCCACCTCCAATCACACACTCATGCAGCTCCTGTCTAATCACTTATCTGGTTGGGGTGTGAAGCGAAGCCGTCGCTGATCACACCAAATGCCAATCCCACAGATAAGGACACCGTCACAGGAAAACGGCTGCAAAAGAGTTCAGACTATTACACAAGGTTTTGTTCAGCAGAGAAAATTACCTGAATGGTAGCTGATTTCTCGGCGGGGAGGTGGAGTTGCAGTCCGGCCTTTATGGTGGTGGTGATGAGTAGTGGATGAGTGACAGCTGGTACGGATGATGAGTGACAGCTGTCACTCCTGGTTGCTCCGACGCCCTCTCGTGCTTGAAGCCCGCACTTCAAGCAGGGCGCCATCTTGTGGTGGTGGGCCAGCAGTACCTCCTCTTCAGCGGCCCACACAACGACATTAGCTTTTATCTCTTTCCCGTTGTGACATGACTTTAGCTTTTATCTCTTTCCCGTTGTGACATGACTTTAGCATTTATCTTTTTCCTGTTGTGACATGACTTTAGCATTTTTCTCCCTCCTGTTGTGACATAACTTTAGCATTTATCTCTTTCCTGTTGTGACATGACTTTAGCTTTTATCACTTTCCCA
Source organism: Thalassophryne amazonica (assembly GCF_902500255.1). Lineage (NCBI taxonomy): Eukaryota > Metazoa > Chordata > Actinopteri > Batrachoidiformes > Batrachoididae > Thalassophryne > Thalassophryne amazonica. The sequence continues at coordinate 20,166,441 of NC_047108.1, forward strand.
TTGTGATCTGACTTTAGCATTTATCTCTTTCCTGTTGAGGCATGACGTTAGCTTTTATCTCTTTCCTGTTGTGACATGACTTCAGCATTTATCTCTTTCCCGTTGTGACATGATGTTAACTTTATCTGTTTCCCATTGTGATCTGACTTTAGCATTCATCTCTTTCCTGTTGAGACATTACATTAGCTTTTATCTCTTTCCCATTGTGACATGATGTTAGCTTTTATCTCTTTCACGTTGTGACATGGCTTTAGCATTAATGTCTTTCCTGTTGAGGCATGACATTAGCATTTATCTCTTTCCTTTTGAGACATGACTTTAGCATTTCTCTCTTTCCTGTTGAGACATGACGTTAGCATTCATCTCTTTTCCGTTGTGACATGACTTTGGCATTTTTCTCCCTCCACATCTCACCGCTGTCACACTATCCATGTACATGTCCTGCACTACTCTCACAAACTTCTCTGCCACTTCAGACTTCCTCATACAATACCACAACTCTTCTCTTGGAACCCTGTCATAAGCTTTTTCTCCACAAACATACAATGTAACTCCTGACCATCTCTGAACCTCTCCAACAGTATTCTCAGAGCAAACATCGCATCAATAGTGCTCTTTCTCAGCATGAGACCATATTGTTGCTCACAGATCTTCACCTGTTTTGTAAGCCTAGCTTCTGCTACTCTTTTCCATAACTTCATGCTGTGGCTGATCAAATTTATGCCTCTGTAGTTACTGCAGCTCTGCACATCACCCGTGTTCTTAAAAATAGGAACCAGCATACTTCGTCTCCACTCCTCAGGCATTCTCTCACTTTCCAAGATTTTATGAAACAATCTGGTTTGAAACTCCACTGACATCTCTCCTAGACATTTCCATGCCTCCACTGGAATGTCATCTGAACCAGCCACCTTTCCACTCTTCATCCTCTTCATAGCTACCCTCACTTCATCCTTACTAATCTTTTGTACCTCCTGACTTACTCTCACCACATCATCCAGCCTTTTCTCTCTCTCATTTTATTCATTCATCAGCTCCTCAAAATATCCCCTCCACCTTTCCCGTTGTGACATGACTTTATCAATGATCTCTTTCCCATTGTGATATGACTTTAGCATTTATGTCTCTCCTGTTGAGACATGACGTTAGCTTTTATCTCTTTCCCATTGTGACATGATGTTAGCTTTTATCTCTTTCCCATTGTGACATGACTTTAGCTTTGATCTCCTTCCCATTGTGACATTACGTTAGCCTTTATCTCTTTCCCATTGTGACATGACTTTAGAATTGATCTTTCTTGTTGAGACACGACTTACTCTTTTATCTCTTTCCTGTTGTGACATGACATTAGCATTTATCTCTTTCCTGTTGTGATATGACTTTAGCATTTATCTATTTCCTTTTGTGACATGACTTTAGCATTTGTGTCTTTCCTGTTGTGACATGACTTTGGCATTTATCTCTTTCCCATTGTGACATGACTTTAGCGTTTATCTTTTTCCTGTTGTGACATGACTTTAGCATTTTTCTCCCTCCTGTTGTGACATAACTTTAGCATTTATCTCTTTCCTGTTGTGATGTGACTTTAGCTTTTGTCACTTTCCCATTGTGATCTGACTTTAGCATTTATCTCTTTCCTGTTGAGGCATGACATTAGCTTTTATCTCTTTCCCGTTGTGACATTACGTTAGCTTTTATCTCTTTCCCATTCTGACATGACTTTAGCTTTTATCTCCTTCCCGTTGTGATCTGACTTTAGCATTTATCTCTTTGCTGTTGAGACATGACTTTAGCATTTCTCTCTTTCTTGTTGAGACATGACGTTAGCATTAATCTCTTTTCCGTTGTGACATGACGTGACCTGATGGGATCTCCCCGAGGCTGCTGAGGACCTGTGCAGATGAGCTCTGTGAGGTCCTCACCCACATCTTCAACAGGAGCCTCAGCCTGTGGGTGGTCCCCACCCTGTGGAAGACCTCCTGTGTGGTCCCGGTTTCCAAAACACCGCACACCAAGGAACCGGCCCACTACAGACCAGTTGCCCTGACCTCCCACCTCATGAAGACCATGGAACGGCTCGTCCTGTCTCACCTCCGCACCATGGTGAGCGACACCCTGGACCCACTGCAGTTCACCTACAGGCCCAACATCGGGGTAGATGACGCTGTCATCTACCTACTGCAGCGAGTGCTCACCCACCTGGAGACTGGCGGGAATACTGTGAGAGTCATGTTCTTTGATTTCTCCAGCGCTTTCAACACCATCAGACCGGCGCTGCTGCAGGGGAAGCTGGAGGACGTAGGTGTGGATGGACACCTTGCCGCCTGGACCATTGACTACCTCACTGACAGCCCACAGTACGTGCGGCTGCGCGGCTGTCAGTCTGAGGTGATAAGGTGCAGCACCGGGGCCCCCCAGGGCACCGTCCTCTCACCTTTCCTCTTCACCCTCTACACCTCGGACTTCACATACAACACAGACAGCTGCCACCTCCAAAAGTTCTCTGATGACTCCGCCATTGTGGGTCACGTGTCTGAGGGGAACGAGCTGGAGTACCGGTCGATCATCACAGACTTCGTGGACTGGTGTGAGCGCAACCACTTGTGTCTCAACACCAGTAAAATGAAGGAGATGGTGATCGACTTCAGGAGGAAACCAAGACCTCACCCACCGGTGAACATCCAGGGGGAGGACATAAAGACTGTGGACAGTTTCAAATATCTGGGTGTTTACCTCAACAGCAAACTGGACTGGACTCACAACACTGACGCCCTGTACAAAAAAGGCCAGAGTCGCCTCCACCTCCTGAGGAGACTAAGATCCTTTGGAGTGAGCAGGCCTCTGCTTAAGACCTTCTACGACTCTGTTGTAGCCTCAGCTCTCCTCTATGCTGTCGTCTGTTGGGCCCCGGGCAGCACAGAGCGGGAGAGAAAGAGACTGAACAAGCTGGTCAGGAAGTCCAGCTCTGTCCTGGGCTGTCCTCTGGACTCTCTGGAGGAGGTGGCTGAGAGGAGGGTGTTAACCAAGTTCAAATCCATCATGAACAACTCCTCTCACCCTTTGCACCGGACTGTAGTGGAGCTGATCAGCTCCTTCAGTGACACACTGAGGCACCCTCAGTGCACGAAGGAAAGATACCGCTGCTGTCAGACTGTACAATAACACTGTGAAATAACCACATGCAATAATATGTCCACAAATCACGTGCAATATTAATATGTCCACAAATCATGTGCAATAACAACTCGTTTACAAATCCCAGCACTAATGTCACCTTACCACATCTAAACTCCATTTCACATATTGTAAAGAAGATGCTCCTATCTCCTTTTCAATCCCAATCATGTTTATACAGTAGTGTTCAGAATAATAATAGTGCTATGTGACTAAAAAGATTAATCCAGGTTTTGAGTATATTTCTCAGGAGATTCAGTAGATTCTCACAAATTCAACAAGACCAAGCATTCATGATATGCACATTCTTAAGGCTATGAAATTGGGCTATTAGTAAAAAAAAAAAAAAGTAGAAAAGGGGGTGTTCACAATAATAGTAGTGTGGCATTCAGTCAGTGAGTTCGTCAACTTTGTGGAACAAACAGGTGTGAATCAGGTGTCCCTTATTTAAGGATGAAGCCAGCACCAGTTGAACATGCTTTTCTCTTTGAAAGCCTGAGGAAAATGGGACGTTCAAGACACTGTTCAGAAGAACAGCGTAGTTTGATTAAAAAGTTGATTGGAGAAGGGAAAACTTATACGCAGGTGCAAAAAACTTATAGGCTGTTCATCTACAATGATCTCCAATGCTTTAAAATGGACAAAAAAACAGAGACGCGTGGAAGAAAATGGAAAACAACCATCAAAATGGATAAAAGAATAACCAGAACGGCAAAGGCTCACCCATTGATCAGCTCCAGGATGATCAAAGACAGTCTGGAGTTACCTGTAAGTAAGTAAGACGCCTGTGTGAAGCTAATTTATTTGCAAGAATCCTACGCAAAGTCCCTTAGTTAAATAAAAGACGTGCAGAAGAGGTTACAATTAGCCAAAGAACACATCAACTGGCCTAAAGAGAAATGGAGGAATATTTTGTGGGCTGATGAGAGTAGAATTGTTCTTTTTGGGTCCAAGGGCCGCAGACAGTTTGTGAGACGACCCCCAAACTCTGAATTCAAGCCACAGTTCACAGTGAAGACAGTGAAGCATGGTGGTGCAAGCATCATGATATGGGCATGTTTCTCCTACTATGGTGTTGGGCCTATATATCGCATACCAGGTATCATGGATCAGTTTGGATGTCAAAATACTTGAAGAGGTCATGTTGCCTTATGCTGAAGAGGACATGCCCTTGAAATGGGTGTTTCAACAAGACAATGACTCCAAGCACACTAGTAAACAAGCAAACTCTTGGTTCCAAACCAACAAAATTAATGCCTCGCAGATGTGAAGAAATCATGAAAAACTGTGGTTATACAACTAAATACTAGTTTAGTGATTCACAGGATTGCTAAAAAAGCAGTTTGAACATAATAGTTTAGAGTTTGTAGCGTCAACAGCAGATGCTACTGTTATTGTGAACACTCCCTTTCTACTTTTTTTTACTAATAGCCCGATTTTATAGCCTTAAGAGTGTGCATATCATGATGCTTGGTCTTGTTGGATTTGTGAGAATCTACTGAATCTACTGGTACCTTGTTTCCCATGTAACAATATGAAATATACTGAAAACCTGGATTAATCTTTTTAGTCACATAGCACTACTATTATTCTGAACACTACTGTACGAGTATATATGCATATGTATATGTGTACGGCTGGAAAACTCCTTAATCTGTGTAATCCCCATAAAATTGTCTCTGAAAGCCATATTAATTTTCCGAATGGTGTCCACCTGGAGGTCTCTCACAGTTTCTGGAAAAAATTGATGCAGCAAAGCTCCAAATCATTCCGCCATTTTCTTAACGACGAGAGGGGTGGACCAGTGCTCACTCAAAGCCTGCTCACAGGCGAATGACGCAACCGACAGGCGTGAAAAAACTCATGCATGTGCACGAAGGTTCAAGCTTGGCTGATGCAATCACACGTGATTCAAATCTATGTGGTTGTTGAAAAAAATAAAAAGGTCCGATACTTTTCTAACAGACCTCATGTATATATATATATATATATATATTCTATTTCTACCTCATTTCTTATGTCTTGTACTGTTACAAGTATTATTATTATTGCTTATCCTTGCACACGCTGTTTGATGAACATTTTCCTCTACTTGCACCCATCTTGTGTGTTTTTCTTTAAGAGCTGACGTAATGTGAATTTCTCCTCTATGAGATCAATAAAGTTTATCTTTATCTTTATGACTTTAGCATTTTTCTCCCTCCACATCTCACTGCTGTCACACTATCCATGTACATGTCCTGCACTACTCTCACAAACTTCTCTGCCACTTCAAACTTCCTCATACAATACAACAACTCTTCTCTTGGAACCCTGTCACAAACACACAATGTAACTCCTTCTGACTGTCTCTGAACTTCTCCAACAGTATTCTCAGAGCAAACATCGCATCAATAGTGCTCTTTCTCAGCATGAAACCAAATTGCTGCTCACAGATATTCACCTGTTTTGTAAGCCTAGCTTCTGCTACTCTTTTCCATAACTTCATGCTGTGGCTGATCAAATTTATGCCTCTGTAGTTACTGCAGTTCTGCACATCACCCTTGTTCTTAAAAATAGGAACCAGCATACTTCGTCTCCACTCCTCAGGCATTATCTTACTTTCCAAGATTTTATGAAACAATCTGGTTTGAAACTCCACTGACACCTCTCCTAGACATTTCCATGACTGGAATGTCATCTGGACCAGCCGCCTTTCCACTCTTGATCCTCTTCATAGCTACCCTCACTTCATCCTTACTAATCTTTTGTACTTCCTGACTTACTCTCACCACATCATCCAGCCTTTTCTCTCTCATTTTATTCATTCATCAGCTCCTCAAAATATCCCCTCCACCTTCTCAACACACTCTCCTTACTTGTCAGCACATTACCATCTGCATCTTTTACCACCCTAACCTGCTGCACATCCTTTCCAGCTCTGGCCCTTTGTCTGGCTAATCGGTAGAAGTCCCTTTTCTGCTTCTTTACTATTCAACTTCTTGTACAGCTCGCGAAATGCCTTTTCCTTCGCTTTTGCCACTTCCCTTTTCGCCTTACGGTGCATCTCCTTGTACTCCTGTCTCCTTGTACTCCTGTCTCCTTTCTTCAATCAATCAATCAATCAAATTTTTTTTATATAGCGCCAAATCACAACAAACAGTTGCCCCAAGGCGCTTTATATTGTAAGGCAAGGCCATACAATAATTATGTAAAACCCCAACGGTCAAAACGACCCCCTGTGAGCAAGCACTTGGCTACAGTGGGAAGGAAAAACTCCCTTTTAACAGGAAGAAACCTCCAGCAGAACCAGGCTCAGGGAGGGGCAGTCTTCTGCTGGGACTGGTTGGGGCTGAGGGAGAGAACCAGGAAAAAGACATGCTGTGGAGGGGAGCAGAGATCGTTCACTAATGATTAAATGCAGAGTGGTGCATACAGAGCAAAAAGAGAAAGAAACAGTGCATCATGGGAACCCCCCAGCAGTCTACGTCTATAGCAGCATAACTAAGGGATGGTTCAGGGTCACCTGATCCAGCCCTAACTATAAGCTTTAGCAAAAAGGAAAGTTTTAAGCCTAATCTTAAAAGTAGAGAGGGTGTCTGTCTCCCTGATCTGAACTGGGAGCTGGTTCCACAGGAGAGGAGCCTGAAAGCTGAAGGCTCTGCCTCCCATTCTACTCTTACAAACCCTAGGAACTACAAGTAAGCCTGCAGTCTGAGAGCGAAGCACTCTATTGGGGTGATATGGTACTACGAGGTCCCTAAGATAAGATGGGACCTGATTATTCAAAACCTTTTAAGTAAGAAGAAGAATTTTAAATTCTATTCTAGAATTAACAGGAAGCCAATGAAGAGAGGCCAATATGGGTGAGATATGCTCTCTCCTTCTAGTCCCCGTTAGTACTCTAGCTGCAGCATTTTGAATTAACTGAAGGCTTTTTAGGGAACTTTTAGGACAACCTGATAATAATGAATTACAATAGTCTAGCCTAGAGGAAATAAATGCATGAATTAGTTGTTCAGCATCACTCTGAGACAAGACCTTTCTAATTTTAGAGATATTGCGTAAATGCAAAAAAGCAGTCCTACATATTTGTTTAATATGCGCTTTGAATGACATATCCTGATCAAAAATGACTCCAAGTTTTCTCACAGTATTACTAGAGGTCAGGGTAATGCCATCCAGAGTAAGGATCTGGTTAGACACCATGTTTCTAAGATTTGTGGGGCAATCCTGAAGTTTAGCTAATTGGTGTGTGTCCTCTGGCTTCATGGATAGATAAAGCTGGGTATCATCTGCGTAACAATGAAAATTTAAGCAATACTGTCTAATAATACTGCCTAAGGGAAGCATGTATAAAGTGAATAAAATTGGTCCTAGCACAGAACCTTGTGGAACTCCATAATTAACTTTAGTCTGTGAAGAAGATTCCCCATTTACATGAACAAATTGTAATCTATTAGACAAATATGATTCAAACCACCGCAGCGCAGTGCCTTTAATACCTACGGCATGCTCTAATCTCTGTAATAAAATTTTATGGTCAACAGTATCAAAAGCAGCACTGAGGTCTAACAGAACAAGCACAGAGATGAGTCCACTGTCCGAGGCCATAAGAAGATCATTTGTAACCTTCACTAATGCTGTTTCTGTACTATGATGAATTCTAAAACCTGACTGAAATTCTTCAAATAGACCATTCCTCTGCAGATGATCAGTTAGCTGTTTTACAACTACCCTTTCAAGAATTTTTGAGAGAAAAGGAAGGTTGGAGATTGGCCTATAATTAGCTAAGATAGCTGGGTCAAGTGATGGCTTTTTAAGTAATGGTTTAATTACTGCCACCTTAAAAGCCTGTGGTACATAGCCAACTAACAAAGATAGATTGATCATATTTAAGATTGAAGCATTAAATAATGGTAGGGCTTCCTTGAGCAGCCTGGTAGGAATGGGGTCTAATAAACATGTTGATGGTTTGGATGAAGTAACTAATGAAAATAACTCAGACAGAACAATCGGAGAGAAAGAGTCTAACCAAATACCGGCATCACTGAAAGATAACGATACGTCTTTGGGATGGTTATGAGTAATTTTTTCTTTCATGTACTCCTGTCGCCTTTCTTTCATCTCTCCGATTATCCTAAAACATTTTCCACCACCACCAACTTTTTCTCCTTTTGCTTTCCAACACCACTTCATTCCACCACCAAGTCTCCTTGTCGTCCTTCCACTGTCCAGATGTCACATCCCCGTACATTCTTGACTGTCTCCCTCACCACATCTGCAGTACTTTTCCAGTTGTCCAAAATTGCTTCCCCTCCATCCAGTGCTTCACTCACCTGCTCACTAAATTTCACACAACAGTCTTCCTCCTTCAGCTTCCACCATCTGACCCTTTGTTGAGCTCTCACTCTTTTCCTTCTCTACCTCTAAAGTCATACTACAAACCACCATCCTATGTTGTCTGGCTACACTCTCTCCTGCCACCACCTTACAGTCTTCGATTTCTTTTAGTTTGCATCTCCTACACAGAATGTAGTCCACCTGTGTGCACTTTCCTCCACTCTTATATACCACCTTGTGCTCCTTCCTTTTCTTAAAGTAGGTGTTCACCACAGCCATTTCCATCCTTTTTGCCAAATGAACTACCATCTGTCCTTCCACATTCCTGTCCTTGATTCCTACCCATTACTTCCTCATCGCCTCTGTTCCCCTCACCAACATGCCCATTGAAGTGTGCTCCTATCGTCACTTTTTATTGCTTGGGTTCACTCTCCACCACCTCATCTAACTCCCTACAGAAATCTTCTTTCTCCTTCATCTCACAACCTACCTGTGGGGCATATGTACTGATGATATTCGTCATCACTCAACTTCAACTTCCAACTTCACACTCATCACCCTATCAGACACTCGCTTAACCTCCAACACACTCTCTTCTCTCTTCTCTCACACTCACACTCTCTTCTCTCTCACTCTCTTCTCTTCTCTCTTCTCTCACACTCTCTTCTCTCACACTCTCTTCTCTTCCTTTAAAATGACCTCAACACTTTTTTTTTACCTCCTTGCTCTCGGCCGAGATGGTCGCATTTTTCTCTTCTCCCTCCCTCCTTATCTTTCCTGCTTCTGTGGCGTGTTGTCTGTGAGGCTGTCAGCTTTGCTCTTCTGGAAACAGCAAAAATGGATCTGATCAAGTGGTCTCTGAACACAATTGACACTATTTTTTCTACAAGACACTCGGGAGCGGAGGACCCGACCTGTCTTGCTGGGACACATGTGATGGGCTACGTGATGGACACTTGGAGGAAATGGCAGGTCATGTGCCTTTACACCCTGTCTGTGGAGGACGTCGAAGATGTGTATATATTTGGCATGGTGGTGACCGGGTTTCTGCTGTGTGGAGCGGGCATAGCGCTGGTTTACTGGAAAATTAAGAAAGTGGAAGCGGCAATAATTGGCCCGTCCAGACTGCCCCACATGATTGATTCGACTGGAAGGGCAGTGTCAGCTCAGTCGGCGGGTGTTAACCGCGCGTTGGATACCATCTCCGGGAAGATTGCTGCGCTGGAAAACCGCATTGATCGTCAGTAATGACCACATCTCCTCTCTTAATTCAGATGTATTGGAAGCCACTATGTCTCAGACTGTGGAATCTTTCAGGCGTCTGCTAATCTGGATTTTCATTCGGCTTCCCCAAACACAGCTGCACTTCAAGGCCGCTGTGATTAAAAACCTCCTGGAGAAGAACAACGCTCATGCCTCACCCCCCCCCCCTCGTTTCCCCCCGCCCTCAGCTTCTCCAGCTCTGATGTTGACTGTGGACAGTGGACTGTTCAGGGATAGGTCCCTCCTCCCTCCAGTTTGGTCGAACAAGGCCGTTGATGGCGCCTAAAGGCGGCCTCCGGGTGTTCTGTCTGATAACTGGACTCTTACAAATCTCGGTCGTCGTCTCTCGTCCTGTTGTTGTGTGTGATCATTGTTCATTGTGCTGATGGCTTTTTTTCCTGCTTTGCTGCTGCGTGATTCAGTGCAGCAGCAATGAAGGTTTTTCTTTCCCAAGTTTTACCTTGTGTGTGCTTTTATATGTGTTCATGTACCGGGCCGGCTTATGTGTGTGTTATGTGTGTGTTGTCTGTCGTCATGAGGCCAATCAAGGTTTGCTCAGCCCTGCTGTTGACCTAAGGCAGGGATATACATCTGGAGCTGGTCCGCGGGCGCCTAAAGGTGAATTCTGCTCCTAACTGGCAATTAGGATGGGTTAAATGCATTAATCACATTTCATTGTGCAGGGAACATGTTCCTTTGTGCATATGACAATAAAATTCTTTTGAATCCTTTTGTGCATATGACAATAAAATTCTTTTGAATCCTTTGAACACCATTTTTCTTCCTATCCTCACCATGATACAACAACTTGAACCCACCGCCAATGCTCCTGTTCTTCCCTTCCACTTGCACACACAATGTCTACCTTTCTCCTCTCCATCATATCAGCCAGCTCTCTCCCTTTACCAGTCATACAACCAACATTCAAAGCCCAGACTCTCACTTCCACCCTTCTAGTTTTCCTTTGTCCTGCTGTCTATGGACACATTCTCCTCCTCTTCTTCTTCTTTGCCCAGCAGTAGTCCAGTTTCCACTGGCACCCTGTTGGGCAACAGCACCGGTGGCGGACGCTGTTAACCCGGGCCTCGACCCATCTGGTGTGGAAATTTGATTGTTAGTCTGCATGGTTGTGTTGGCTTGTTTTACACCGGATTTCCTTCCTAGTGCAACCCTACTCATTTATCTAGGCTTGGGACCGGCACTCAGAATGCACTGGCTGCACACCCCATGTGGCTGAGTTATTTATATGTACCTCCAATGTTGAAAAATTAAGTCTTTATCTCATTTTATGTCCTAATATTGTGATGAGTTCCATCTTTATCATTTTCTCATTGTGCGATTTATTAATTTTCTGCCCCTTGTGTGGGTCCAGGTTAAGGTGGCAGTAGACCAAGCAGCTCAGTCCATACTTCCCTGTCATCAGCCAAGTTCTCTAACTAGTCCTGTTGGGAAAGTGTAGTGACACGGATCCACAACAGGGGACGTAAATGAACGGACAATGAAAGAGTCGAATATGAACACTTTACTGTCGTGAATGAGCACAACCACAATACAGAGGAATATAAGATTTTGCAAACAGTCAATCACAAAGGTGACGTGTGGGTAGGCTCGAGGATAGAAGACGTCTGTCCTGAGAAGAACCGGAACCACACGATTTCCTCCGCCACCGAACTCGGAGAACTGGAGCCGCCAAGTTCCGAGTCCCCAGGTGGCCACTGTCTCCAAGTGCTGGATCTGGTACTGCTGGCGAGGAGCAGAGACAATAAGATGTGGGTGTGTGTACACCCAGTAACAACAAAGGTGGAGATTCCACCTCCACCTCTAACACAGTAAGAGACTGAGGGCTACTTAGTCTGACGTGCGTCACTTGTCACGTTTCCCCAAACTTAGCGTCCCATTAACAGTAGGCTCCTCAGGAACAACTCAGAGAATTCTGTGTTTTAGCACAACAACGCCTGAGAGTATTACCTTCACAGGTCGAAGATATCTCGGCAACGAGGTGGAGATGACGTCCGGGTTTTATGGAGTAGCATGATGAAGTGTTGATGGGTGACAGCTGTTATGAGATGATGAGTGACAGCTGTCACCCCCGGCTGTGTCAGTGGCGGCAGCGCCCTCTCGTGCCTGAAGCCCGCACTCCAGGCAGGGCGCCATCTGGTGGTGGTGGGCCAGCAGTACCTCCTCTTCAGGCGGCCCACACAACAGGACCCCCCCCTCAACGGGCGCCTCCTGGCGCCCGACCAGGTTTATCGGGGTGTCGGCGGTAGAAATCGGCCAGGAGGGCCGGATCCAGGATGAAGCTCCTCTTCACCCAGGAGCGTTCTTCAGGTCCATACCCCTCCCAGTCCACCAAATACTGGAACCCCCGGCCCATTCGACGGACGTCCAGGAGCCGGCGTACTGTCCAGGCCGGCTCCCCGTCAATGATCCGGGCAGGAGGCGGCGCCGGACCGGGAGCACAGAGGGGTGAGGTGTGGTGTGGTTTCAATCTGGACACGTGGAAAACAGGATGGATCCGCAGTGAAGCTGGGAGTTGGAGCTTCACTGCGGCAGGGTTGAAGATCTTGAGGATTTTGAAGGGTCCGATGAACCTGTCCATCAACTTAGGGGAGTCCACTTGGAGGGGGATGTCCCTTGTCGATAACCACACCTCCTGCCCGGCCTGGTATGCAGGGGCCGGGGACCGCCGGCGGTCTGCATGGGCCTTAGCCCTCGTCCGGGCCTTCAACAAGGCAGAACGGGCGGTGCGCCACACCCGACGGCACCTCCGCAGGTGGGCCCGGACTGAGGGCACACCGACCTCTCCCTCCACCACGGGAAACAACGGAGGCTGGTACCCCAGACACACCTCAAATGGGGAGAGGCCGGTGGCAGAAGACACCTGGCTGTTATGTGCATACTCGATCCAGGCCAGATGGTCACTTCAGGCCGTCGGGTGCGCGGATGTCACACAGCGGAGGGTCTGTTCCAACTCTTGGTTGGCCCGTTCTGCCTGTCCGTTCGTCTGTGGGTGGTACCCGGACGAGAGGCTCATGGTGGCCCCCAGTTCCCTGCAGAAACTCCTCCAGACTTGAGAGGAAAACTGGGGACCACGATCCGAGACTATGTCAGTTGGTATCCCATGCAGACAGACGACGTGGTGGACCAGGAGGTCCGCTGTCTCCTGGGCCGTTGGGAGCTTCGGGAGGGCCACGAAGTGGGCCGCCTTGGAGAATCGGTCCACTATCGTGAGGATGGTGGTGTTGCCCTGGGACAGTGGGAGGCCCGTGACGAAATCCAGGCCGATGTGGGACCAGGGGCGATGAGGCACAGGAAGCGGCTGGAGCAGTCCTTGGGACCTCCTGTGGTCTGCCTTGCCCCTGGCACAGGTGGTGCAGGCCTGGATGTACTCCCGGACGTCGGCCTCCATAGATGCCCACCAGAAGCGCTTCCGGACAACCGCCACGGTCCTTCGCACCCCTGGATGACAGGAGAGCTTGGAACCGTGACAGAAGTCTAGGACCGCAGCCCTGGCCTCTGGTGGGACATACAACTTGTCCTTCGGACCTGTCCCCGGGTCCAGGCTCCGTGTCAGGGCCTCCCGGACGGTCTTCTCCACGTCCCAGGTGAGGGTGGCCACGACAGTGGAGTCCGGAATGATGGGCTCCGGTGGATCCGACAGCACAGTTTTGACTTCGTCTTCGTGTACCCGGGACAAGGCATCCGATCTCTGGTTCTTGGTCCCGGGACGGTAGGTGATCCGGAAGTCAAAACGTCCGAAGAACAGTGACCAGCGGGCTTGCCTGGGGTTCAGCCACTTGGCGGTCCTGATATACTCCAGGTACCGATGGTCGGTGAAAACCGTGAACGGCACAGATGCTCCCTCCAACAGGTGTCTCCACTCCTCAAGAGCCTCTTTCACCGCAAGGAGTTCTCGATTGCCGACGTCATAGTTCCGTTCGGCCGGGGTCAACCTGCGAGAAAGGTAGGCACACGGGTGAAGAACCTTATCGGTCTCCCCGCTCTGGGATAGCACGGCTCCTATCCCTGAGTCAGAGGCGTCCACTTCAACCACAAACTGGCAGCTAGGGTTGGGCTGCACCAGAACTGGTGCAGTCGAGAACCGTCGTTTCAACTCCTTGAACGTGGCTTCGCACCGATCCGACCAGGTGAAGGGGACTTTTGGAGAGGTCAGGGCTGTCAGGGGGCTAACTACCTGACTGTAGCCCTTAATGAACCTCCTGTCGAAATTTGCAAAGCAGAGGAACTGTTGCAGCTTCCTACGGCTTGTTGGTTGGGGCCAATCTCTCACCGCCGCAACCTTGGCCGGATCAGGGGCGACGGAGTTGGAGGAGATGATAAACCCCAGGAAGGACAAAGAAGCACGGTGGAACTCGCACTTCTTGCCCTTCACAAACAGCCGGTTCTCCAACAACCGCTGCAGGACCTGACGTACATGCTGGACATGAGTCCCAGGGTCCGGAGAAAAGATGAGTATATCGTCCAGATATACGAAGACGAATCGGTGCAGGAAGTCCCGCAAGACGTCATTTACTAAAGCTTGGAACGTCGTGGGGGCGTTAGTGAGGCCGAATGGCATGACCAGGTAATCGAAGTGACCTAACGGGGTGTTAAATGCCGTCTTCCATTCGTCTCCCTTCCGGACATGAACCAGGTGATACGCATTCCTAAGATCCAACTTTGTAAAGATTTTGGCTCTATACAGGGGGGTGAGCACGGAATCTAACAACGGCAATGGGTATCGGTTGCGAACCGTAATCTCATTCAGCCCCCTGTAATCAATACATGGACAGAGTCCGCCATCTTTATTGCCCACAAAAAAGAAACCTGCACCCATCGGGGAGGTGGAATTCCGGATCAGCCCAGCAGCTAATGAGTCCCGGATGTAGGTCTCCATTGATTCGCGCTCAGGTCGTGAGAGGTTGTACAGCCTGCTGGACGGAAACTCCACGCCTGGAATCAAATCAATGGCACAATCGTACGGACGGTGCGGGGGAAGGGTGAGTGCCAGATCTTTGCTGAAGACGTCAGCAAGATCGTGGTATTCAACCGGCACCGCTGTCAGATTGGGAGGGACTTTGACCTCCTCCTTAGCATGTAAACCGGGAGGAACCGAGGATCCTAAACACACCTGATGGCAGGTTTCGCTCCACTGAACCACCACCCCAGACGGCCAATCAATCCGGGGATTGTGCTTCAGCATCCACGAGAAGCCCAAAATCACGCAGGAGGTAGAAGGAGTCACAAAAAACTCGATCTCCTCCCGATGATTTCCAGACACCACCAGAGTTACTGGTTGTGTCTTGTGCGTGATTAAAGGGAGAAGGGTGCCATCTAGTGCCCGCACCTGCAATGGCAAAGGGAGCACCACCAGAGGGAGCCCTACCTCCCTAGCCCATCTGCTGTCTAGCAGATTCCCTTCTGACCCCGTGTCCACCAGTGCTGGGGCTTGAAGGGTTAAATCCCCGCTCAGGATTGTAACTGGGAGTCGTGTGGCAATATGTGTGTGTCCCACGTGAATGTTATGTCCCCCCCTTAGCCCAGTCTCTAAGGGCGAGTGTTGTCGTTTTGGCCGTTTGGGGCAGTTTTTCTGTATGTGCTCTTTTAAGCTGCAGAGAAAACACTCCCCGCGGACCAGCCTCCTCATTCTGTCATCTGTTCTCATTCCCAAAGCGCCGTAGCCCAAGCGCGTGCCGCACCACGAAGCAAGTTAATTACATAAGCCACCTTACTGGCGTCAGACGCGTACATTACGGGACGTTGTGCAAAGACGAGCGAACACTGCATAAGAAAGTCCGTGCACATCTCCACACAACCTCCGTACGGCTCTGGGGGACTTATGTATGCTTCAGCGGACGGTGGGGGGGGTTCGTTGAACGACCAGTGGAACGTGTATATCCTGCACCGGGTCGGCAGGAGGAGGAGCCGCAGCAGCGCCCTGAGCGCGCGCTTCCACCTGTGCGGTGAGAGCCTCCATCCTGCGATTAAGGATGACGTTTTGCTCGGTCATCAGATCCAACCGAGCGGTAAAGGCGGTGAGGATTTGCTGCAACTCACCAATCACGCCTCCTGCAGACGCCTGTGCACCCTGCTCTTCCATTGGCTGTTCAACAGATGGGTGACGCCCCTTGGGATCCATGGCGTGGCCGAGATATCCTGTTGGGAAAGTGTAGTGAAACGGACCCACAACAGGGGGCGTAAATGAACGGACAATGAAAGAGTCGAACATGAACACTTTACTGTCGTGAATGAGCACAACCACAATACAGAGGAATATAAGATTTTGCAAACAGTCAATCACAAAGGTGACGTGTGGGTAGGCTCGAGGATAGAAGACGTCTGTCCTGAGAAGAACCGGAACCACACGATTTCTCCGCCACCGAACCCGGAGAATACTGGAGCCGCCAAGTTCTGAGTCCCCAGGTGGCCACCGTCTCCGAGTGTCGGATCTGGTACTGCTGGCGAGGAGCAGAGACAATAAGATGTGGGTGTGTGTACACCCAGTAACAACAAAGGTGGAGATTCCACCTCCAGCTCTAACACAGTAAGAGACTGAGGGCTACTTAGTCTGACGTGCGTCACTTGTCACGTTTCCCCAAACTTAGCGTCCCGTTAACAGTAGGCTCCTCAGGAACTCCTGCAAAAACTCAGAGAATTCTGTGTTTTAGCACAACGGCTGAGAGTATTACCTTCACAGGTCGAAGATATCTCGGCAACGAGGTGGAGATGACGTTCGGGTTTTATGGAGTATCATAATGAAGTGTTGATGGGTGACAGCTGTCATGAGATGATGAGTGACAGCTGTCACCCCCGGCTGTGTCCGTGGCGGCAGCGCCCTCTCATGCCTGAAGCCCGCACTCCAGGCAGGGCGCCATCTGGTGGTGGTGGGCCAGCAGTACCTCCTCTTCAGGCGGCCCACACAACAAGTCCTTGGAGATTCCAAGGTTTTCCCAAGCCATCTGAGAAATATAATCCATCCAGCATGTCTTGGGTCTTCTCCATGTCATTCTCCAGTTGGACATTCCTGGAAAACCTAGGTAGACCACCAGGGGGCATCCTCACAGATGCTTGAACTACCTCAACTGGCTCTTTCAATGTGAAGAAGTGCCGGCTCTACTCAGAGTCCTTCCCGGATAATCGAGCTTCTCACCCTGTCCAGGAGTGTAAGTCCAGCTCACCAATAGAGGAATCTCTTGAATCTGTGAGCTTACTCTTTCAGTTGCTGGTGATTTTCCCGCTGGCTGATCCCCTCCCAGTCATTACCCAAAGCTCATGACTATAGATGAGGACAGGAGAGTAAATCGACTGATAAATTGCATCTCACCTTCTGACTCAGCTCCTCCTTCCCCACGATGGTCCAGCGCAGCGTCCATAAAACATCAGACGCTGCCCAAATCCGTTGACTGATCTCACGCTCCAACTTACTCCCACTCGTGTGTGATGGCTTTTGGTTTTATCTCCTTTAATATTATGTTGTGGTTTTCACCATCATCTCTTTGACACTATGAGATGAGGTGAGCCTTTTTATTAAATCTCATTAGCTTTGTGATACGGGTTTCACCTTTTTCTTTCATGTTATGAGGTGGCTTGAGCTTTGTCACATTTTATCTCCTAATATTATGATGTGGCTTGTACATTTATCTCTTTAATGTACAGAGATGCTTTAGGTTTTTTAATACCCATTTATAACCTCAACTGAGGATGTAATCTGCCACTGGAAGGAACACTTTGAGGAACTCCTGCATCAGGCCGGAACGCCCTCTATACAGTTGTACATAAAGGTTTGGGCACCCCTGATGAGTTCCATGATTTTCCTTTATAAATCACTGGTTGTGTGGATCACCAATTTCAGTTAAATATATCATATAGCAGACAAACAGTGATATTTGAGTAGTGAAATGAAGTTTATAGGATTTACAGAAAGTGTGCAATAATTCTTTAAACAAAATTAGTCAGGTGTATATTCTGGAAAAAGCGGTTTCACAGCAGTTGGTGGACCACCTTATTGAGAATAATCTCTTTGAGCCACTGCAGTCTGCTTTTCGAATGCACCACTCCACGGAGACAGCTCTCACTAAAGTGGTAAATGATCTTTTGCTTGCAGTGGACTCTGACTCCACTGTGGTGTTATTTCTGATAGATCTCAGCACTGCATTTGATGTGGTGGATCATTGTATACAACTGGATTGGCTTGAGAACCACTTTGGGATCGGTGGAAAAGTTTACATCCCACCTGTTCAGTCTCTCTCACTGTGCCCTGTACAATAACATTGCCTCAAACCTTGTTCCTGTGAAATACAGACTTCCATTAAGGTCCATCTTCGGTCTTAGATCTATCCCTGTTTTTCTCCCCTATAATGCACCCCGAGGGCAAATACTGTGATGTTATGGAATTACCTTTCACTGTTACACTGATGACACTCAGTTGTACATGCCAATGACTGCTGGTAATCTTGTACATGTAAGGTCTTTAGAGTTTTGCCTCACTTCAGTGAAAAGCTGGATGTCCAGCAATTTCTTACTTTTGAATTCAGAGAAGACTGAGATGATGATCCTTGTTCCAGAGAGACATAGCATTTAGGTCCATATATACATTTGGACATTGATACAAGTTTTGTTATTTTAGCTGTTTACCAAAACATGTTCAAGTTACAGTTATATAATCAATATGGGCTTAAAGTGCAGACTCTCAGCTTTAATCTGAGGGGATTCACATCCAAACTGGATGAAGGGTTAAGAAATTACAGCTCTTTAATATGTAGTTGCCCATTTTTCAAAGGACCAAAGATAATTAGACAATTACCTCAAAGGCTATTTCATGGGCTGCATGGGTGTCTGCCTTGTTAATCCATCACTAATTCAGCAGGTAAAAGATCTGGAGTTGATTCCAGGTGTGGAATTTTCACTTGGAAGCTGTTGCTGTAAACCCACAACATGCGGTCAAAGGAGCGCTCAATGGCAGTGAAACAGACCGTCCTCAGGTTCAAAAGAAAGAAGAAATCCATTAGAGAGACAGCGGAAATGTTAGGAGCGGTCAAATTAACAGTTTGGTACATTCTGAGAAAAGAAGAGTCACTGGTGAGCTCAGGAACTAAAAAAAGGCCTGGGCATCCACGGAAGACATCAGGGATGGGCGATCACAGGATCTTTTCCATGGTGAAGAAAAGCCCCATCACAACATCCACCCAAGAGAAGAACACTCACCAGGAAGGAGGTGCATCAGTATCTAAGTCTACCATGAAGAGAAGACTTCATGAGAGCAAATACAGAGGCTTCAGCACAAGGTGCAAACCATTAATCAGCCTCAAAAATAGAACGTGAAGATAAGAATTCACTTCTGTGGATGGATGAAACTAAGATCAACCTACACCAGAATGATGGCAAGAGGAAAGTGTGGAGAAGGCTTACAACAGATCCAAAGCACACCACATCTTCTTTAAAACACGGTGGAGGCAGTGTGATGGCACGGGCATGCACGGCCTCCAGGGGTATGGGGTCACAAGTGTTTACTGACGATGTGACAGAAGACAGAAGCAGCTGGATGAATTCTGCAGTGTGCAGGGATTTAGTTTCTGCTCAGATTCAGCTAAATGCAGCAAAGCTGATTGGACGAGGCTTCGCAGTACACATGGACAATGACCCAAAACATACTGCCAGAGCAACCCGGGAGGTTTTTAAGGCAAAGAAGTGGAATATTCTGCAATGGTCGAATTACTCACCAGACCTCCACCCGATGGAGCATTTCACATGCTTAAGACAAAACTTAAGGCAGAAAGACCCACAAACAAGCAACAACTGAAGACAGCTGCAGTAAAGGCAAAGCATAGAGAGAAGCTTGAATCTTTGACTGGACTGGACACGAGGATGTTTCGCTTCTAATCACAGAAGCTTCCTCAGCTAAATTTCTTGCTCTGGTAGTCTGACTTCTGTCTTGACTCTTGTAGAGAAGATCAAACAGAAGCCCGCAAAAGCTGGAGTTTTAAACCTAACAAGACCCCTCCTACTGAGAGGTAGACTGCTATTGGCAGTGACTAACAACTGCTCTAATTAGCACCTACTGTACTCTATTTAGCATCCTCCCAATGACAGGGCAGCTGTCCCTCCTAATGATGGGACTGACACCTCTCCTGAAGCCTCTCCAGATGACTCTCCTGACGATGTGAATGACTCATTACCATGAACAAAAGAGTGCAACTTTGACCTGAGTACCCCATTGTAAACAGGGGACAAAGCATGTCTCAGACCCCCTCCCCAGTTAAGGCTGGGTTTCAACTGTTTCACATACAAAGCTTCCTTCACACCTCTCTCAAACCATTTATTTTCTCTGGCTAAGATTTTAACTTCCTTGTCCTCAAATGTGTGGTTAGTGTCTTTAAGGTGGAGATGAACTGCAGACTGAGGTCCGTCGGTGCCCTCTCTGTGGTGCTGGTATAGCCTTTTGTGCAATGGCTGCTTCGTCTCACCTATGTAGTGTTCGTTACAGTTTTCCTGACATCTGATAGAATACACTACATTGCTCTGTTTGTAACTAGGGATCCTGTCCTTAGGGTGAACGAATTTCTGTCTCAAGGTATTGACAGGTTTAAAGTAAACTGGGATTTTGTGCTGTCTGAAGATCCTCTGTAGTTTTTCCCCTACTCCTGCTAAATAAGGGAGAGAGACTCCTCTTCTTCTTGGCTCCATCTCCTGTCTGTCTGGTCTCTTTGTTCTTTTGGACTTCTGCACTTTATCCAGGGACCATCGCGGGTACCCACATACTGTGAGGGCTTTATGGACATGTTGTCGTTCTTTAACCCTTCCCTGTGTAGTTGTGGGCACCTGTAGGGCTCTGTGTTGAAGAGTCCTGGTCACCCCGAGCTTGTGTTCAAGGGGGTGGTTTGAGCCAAAGAGCAGATATTGGTCAGTGTAAGTGGGTTTTCTATAAACTCCTGTCTGGAGCTGCCTCTTCTCTCCAATCATAACATCACAGTCCAAGAAGGCTAAATGGTTGTTTCTGGCATCCTCACATGTGAACTTGATATTGGAGTCCACCGAGTTGATGTGCTCTGTAAAGGCCTCCACTTCCTGTTGCTTGATTTTAACCCATGTGTCATCGACATATCTGAACCAGTGACTGGGGGCAATGCCCGTGAACGATGCTAAGGCTCTCTTCTCCACTAGCTCCATGTACAGATTGGCCACAATGGGGGATAACGGAGACCCCATTGCACAACCATAGATCATTGCCTCCAAAGGATTCTCCAAGGGATTTACAGCAGGCCACGGAGCCACGGTGATTAGAAACCCTGCAAGGCTTATGACAAATGTGGCTGTGGAATCTATTAGCTTAGCGGGGAAATTAGTGCAGAAAATCCACCATGGTGACAGTGCAGTTTGTCTGCCAGGGAGGGAAATTCAACAAGTTGAGACTGTGGCCTGCTTCCGTAGATGTGTCCATAAAAAATCACAGAGGGACATGCTTTGCAAACTCAACACCCATTACTACATTGGATGATGTTGAAATTGAGGATGGCCTGTTGGCTGTTGCAGCAATGTCAAAGATTTTGTCTGCTACGTACAACTTGTGTGGAATGTCTCAAACCTAAACCTACTTCTAGGCATCTTATATATGCTACTCTGGAACCACCCCTAATCCCAAACAGTTCCAACTGTCAATGTCACTGGGGTCCTTAGTCTGGTTCTCATTAACACAAGATCACTATCCTCAAAATCACTGTTGATTACTGATCTAATTATTGATCATCACTTAGATGTGATTGGGTTATGTGAAACCTGGCTTAAACCTACAGCTGTCCTCCCCTTAAATGAGTCATGCCAACCAGCATATACTTTGAGTCACGTCCCTCGTGATGCAAAACAAAGTGGGGGTGTTGCTCTTATTTATAAATCTAGGTTTAGCTTATTAGCTGTTGGGGGTCACAAATATAACTCGTATGAACATCTGATTCTCCACTCTGCTCAGGATATTACGCATTGCCAAGGTCAGAAGAATAAAAATCAGCTGTATTATTTTGTCACTGTATATAGGCCTCCTGGCCCATATTCTCATATTCTTAGATGAATTTGGTGCATTCATCTCTAACTTGTCAACTAGTGCAGATAACATTCTGATCATTGGTGACTTTAACATTCATATAAATAAGCTTTCTGATCCCCTCTACAAATCATTTATGGAAATTGTGGATGCATTAGGATTTCGGCAATGCATTTGGGACTCGACACACTTTAGAGGAAATACCTTGGATTTGGTTCTCGCACGTGCTATTGCTGTCACAAATACTGACATCATGCCTCTTACATCAGTGGTCTTTGATCACTCACTTATTAAGTTTACAGTTTCGCTGCTGTGTTTAGTGGAACAACAACCTTACATGTCACTACGGCGATGCATCAACTCCTCAACTACGACTGAACTCAATAGACTGCCTGATAGCTTCACATTTGGCAAATACCCAATCAGTAGACAGTCTTGTAGATAGTTTAAACTCAGTGCTCAAAACTACACTCAACATGATTGCACCACCTGTGTTAAAACCATGCCCTCCCAAAACACAGTCACCTTGGTTCAATGATTACCTGCGTGACCTCAAGCATAAGGCTAGAGGTCTAGAACGGAAATGGCGTAGTTTAAAATTACACATATTCCACCTTGCATGGTGTGATGCAAGACTATAAGCATGCATTACTGGCTACAAAGCGGACCTATTACGCTAATTTGATCGACAAAAACAAGCATAACTCAAAGTTCTTGTTCAACATGGTGGCAACACTTATTCATGGACAACCACCTGTAAGTCGCTCTCCTTTTACAGCACAAGATTTCCTGGATTACTTCGAGAAGAAAATTCAAATTCAAATTCAAATTTATTAATTTATATAGCGCCAATTCACGATAAAATCGTCTCAAGGCGCTTCACACAAAAAACAATTAAAAATTTAAAACACACACACACAAAAAACGACCATAAAAGAAAGACAACCATAAAAGAATACAAGAATAAAAACACTTCATAATACTAATGATAAAACAGAGAAAACAAATGAGTCTTTAAATGTGACTTAAAAATCTCCACAGTATCCGACTGCCGAATGTGTGCTGGGAGATCGTTCCACAGAGCTGGGGCACGGTAGGAGAAAGCTCTGTGACTGGCAGACTTTTTATTCACCCTGGGAACACACAGAAGTCCTGCAATCCTGAGAACGCAGGGCCCGAGCTGGTACATACGGGCTTACCAGGTCAGCCAGATAGGGAGGTGCAAGTCCATGAACGGTTTTATAAACTAACAACAGTACTTTAAAATCTGATCTTGCAGGAACACGAAGCCAGTGCAGGGACACCAAAACGGGTTTAATGTGGTCAAACTTTCTGCTTTGTGTCAAGTCTGGCAGCAGTGTTTTGAACCAGTTGAAGACTCCTAATCCTGGACTGCGGTAAGCCAGAAAACAGAGCATTACAACAGTCCAATCTAGAAGAGACAAATGCATGAATCAAAGTCTCAGCATCAGCCATAGACAGGATAGGACGAATCTTCGATATATTTCGCAAATGGAAGAAAGCACCCTCGTAATGTCTCTAATGTGGAGATCAAAGGACAACGTAGGATCAAAAATTACTCCAAGGTTCCTCACTTTATCCGTATGAAGTATAACACACGGACTTAAGCTAAGTGCTAGCTGATCAAATTTATGCCAATACCTCACTGGACCAAGAACCATAACTTCAGTCTTATCAGAATTTAACCCCTTAATGTCCATCATCGCATATATGCTACAATCTCTGACTCAAATATGCAATTTACCAAATTGACCTGTATGCCTGTTGTTGCAAATTTGCAACATACCATCATTATTATTATAACATTATAACATAAAGTCATTACCAGAATACCCAATATTACTATCTAGTTTGTGTGCAAAAGTGAAATTAATAATCTCAACATTATTTACCATCTACTTAAAGGCAAAAACACACACAAAACATTTTTTTATATACAGCTATATAAATTTGGGCATCAAGGGGTTAAAAGTAGGAAGCTATTAAACATCCAACTTCTTACTGATGCAAGGCAATCTTCCAAAGATTTTATGTGAGTGAGATTACCAGCAGTTATTGGCATGTACAATTGAGTGTCATCAGCATAGCAATGAACGGAATCCCAAAGCGCCGCAGTATATTCCCAAGAGGTGCTACATAAAAGGAAAAAAGCAGGGGGCCTAAAACGGATCCCTGAGGAACCCCAAACTTCATGTCCCTACAATCAGAGGAGATGCCATTACACAATACGCAGTAAGAGCGACTGGACAGGTATGACGTCAACCAGGCAAGAGCAGTTCCAGTAATCCCAAAGTGATTTTCCAGCCTATTGAGTAAAATATGATGATCCACAGTATCAAACGCAGCACTAAGATCCAGCAGCACCAAGACTGTGGTGGTATCTGAGTCCATTGCTCGCAAAAGGTCATTCACTACTTTAGTAAGTGCTGTCTCTGCGGAGTGATATTTTCTAAAAGCAGACTGCAGTGGCTCAAAAAGATTATTCTCAGTGAGGTAGTCCACGAGCTGTCGCGAAACCACTTTTTCCAGGATTTTAGAACAAAATGATAGATTAGATATCGGTCTATAATTCTTCAATACACTAGGGTCGAGATTGGATTTCTTAAGTAATGGTTTGATCACTGCAGACTTGAAACATTTAGGAACAGATCCAGAAGTTAATGAGAGATTTATAATTACCAGCACAGTTGGTCCAAGAATGGGCCACAGGTCCTTAAATAGTTTTGTTGGGATAGGATCAAGTAAACAAGTTGTACTGTTTGTAGACGTCATGAGCTTTGTCAGGGCGCCAAGCGAGATACCATCAAAATCTGTAAATCTGGGTAACACCTCAGTGGGCGCATCCATCTCCATAGCAGTATGCAGTGGTTGGACCAAAGCCTGCTGAGATATGCTCAACCTAATATCCTCAATTTTCTTCTCAAAACAGTCCAAGAAATCCTGTGCTGAAAAGGGAGAGTGGCTGTCCATGAATGAGAAATGCCACAGTTTCAAACAAAACCTTTGAGTTATGCTTGTTTTTATTGATCAAATCAGAATAATAGGCACGCTTTGTAGCCAGTAGTGCATGCTTATAATCTAAGACAGCATCACGCCATGCGAAGTGGAACACCTCTCATTTGGAACTACGCCATTTCCATTCCAACCCTCTAGCCTTCTGCCTAAGGTCACGCAAATAACTGTTGAACCAAGGTGTCTGTGCCTTGGGAAGGCATGGCCTTAATAGAGGAAAATAGATGACATTAGGTTAAACATATCCCAGCATGCCTCAACCCAGCCACTACACCCTGCTATATTGAGGTGGGTGACATTACTGAGGTATTACCTAGATTTACAGAATTTGATAGTTTGATAGTTAATTTGATTGACGAAACATGTAATGTCTACAAAAAGCACAACCTGTTTATTTGATCCTATACCAACAAAACTGTTTATGGACCTGTGGCACACTCTTGGGCCGACTGTGTTGGAAATGATTAATTTCTCAGTAAATTCTGGATCTGTTCCTAAATGTTTCAAATCTGCAGTGATTAAACCATTACTTAAGAAATCTACTCTTGACCCTAGTGGACTGAAAAACTATAGGCCAATATCAATCTATTATTTTGCTCTAAAATTCTGGAAAAGGTGGTTTCATGGTAGCTTGTGGACCACCTTACTGACAATGATCTTTTTGATCCACTGCAGTCTGCTTTTAGAAAATATCATTCCACAGAGACAGTTCTCACTAAAGTGGTGAATGATCTTCTGCTTGCAATGGATTCAGACACCACTACGGTTCTGGTACTGTTAGATCTCAGCAGTGGTGGGCACAGTTCCGCTAATTGCTGATTATCAAAGATAATGTTTTCATTATCGGATTAGCTTTTCAGGTAACTTTGAAAACCATCATCGGACCAATTATCTTCCGATAAATTTTGGCCCGGGAGGTCTGGGCGGCTTTGCTTGAGCTGCTGCCCCCGCGACCCGACTCCGGATAAAGCGAAAGAAAATGGATGGATGGATGGATAAATTTTGGTCCTATAATTTTTAGACCGCTAACATATTTTTGCAGATGTGGTAAACAAAGCTTAACAGTTACAAACATTTCTGAAGTCCACAATCAGTTGAGTTAAATGTTTTGTTGTAGCTCTGCAGTTCTATCCTCTGCAAACAGAGAAGAGCTGGTTTCACAAAAACCCACTCTATCCTCTACAAACAAAGGAGAGCTGGTCACAGAGGAAAAACTCATATCTTTTAACCCCATACTGATACACTGGCAATATCACCCAAGTCATCCAGACCCATCCAGTTTTAAGTTATGGTTAAAATTTTAATCAAACTAATTTCGGACAAGTTATTTAAATTAACGTCACGTCTGAAGTTTCATGAAGTGAAAATATCAGATATATGGTTTAGTTTTAAAGTAATGCACTAATTTCGAAGGTTTTAGTGTGGACATGCTGTGTCGAGGTGCATTATGGGTATCCTCAGTACATTCACAACAGAAGAAATGCATGTGAGACGCTCTGATCAGGCTCCACATGCACAACAACATTAAACTCTTTGCATATTGTGCCTAAAACTCTCGTGAATATATTCTCTGACTTTATAGATGTTGTTATTGTGTTTTTTTATGTAAAAATACCAGAAGACGCCCAGGATGCTTCTCCATTATTTTCAATTAGAATCATTGCAATCAATTCATGTTTGCTCTTTAACGTCTTGCTTATGTCAAACACTGTCTGTTGTCTTTGTTCCAGAGTAATATATATGTCTGAAATTCAGTTTGCATTTATTAAATTCCACACATTTTAAATGTAGCAGACACGGATGATCTGGAATTTTAAGTTTTCACTATCTCTACTGCCATCTACTGGCCAGTAGTGTTCATGGCATTATTCGCCCTAAGTTCTGAGTGTCTTGACACCAGTCGATGGCAGTGTTCTATTTATATTGACACCGGTTATATCAGACAGTTATTTAATTACAACTTGGCTTTTTTTTTTTGCAAATGTACGGAGCCTGCCTGGGGACATGGTGGTTAATTTGGCCCAGATTATTGCATTCCCTTGCAATACCTTTTGCATTCCCTCGCAATAACCTAATATCATATTAAAGCTCATGCCTATCAGAGCACACAGTGAGTGAAATCAGGTGGGGAGGAGACTCAACGCATATGCACACGCGCACACACAGCAGACAGCAACAGGATTCAGGAGAGGCCGGTAAAAAAAGAAAAGAAAACATAAACGTTCATAAGGCACACTAACAGGTGTTGCTACTAACTACCACTGTTGTATAAATAAACTATATTTCATACGGAGTCTTACAGCTGTGCAAAGTGTCGCAACTTACTCCCTCATCTGCCATGAATCCTGTTGCTGTCTGCTGGGTGTGTGTGTGTGTGTGTGTGTGCGCACGCACATGTGTTCAGTCTCCCCTCCACCTGATTCCACTCACTGTGTGCTCTGAGCTTTAATATATTAGGTTATTGCGAGGGAGTGCAAAAACTATTGCGAGGGAATGCAATAATCTGGGCCAAAAAAATTAACCACCATGTCCCCAGGCGGGCCCCGTAGAAATGTTTTTTTTTTACAAATAAAAAAATGGCATATTTTACAAAAGCACATTTATATGTAAACACCCAACACACACCTCACATTAACGTGTTGGTTTTTACATAGAATGAATGAGTCAACCAATCAGTGTTAGCGGAGGCACATTTTACCCATAATCCCTTTGGCATCTGTCTGTGTCAGAATTAGTGCATTATTTAACATTAAAAGCTACATCTTATATTTTAACTTTGTACAAATGACAGGATTGACATTAATGGAGTTATTCTATCGGTATTAATTTTATTTATAAATCAAAACCTTAAGTCAGCACTGCTTTATTTTCCAAGACCTCCGCCTCAAGGCGACACTGTTATTGAGTAGAGAATTGAGCTTTGCTGCTCCTCTCCACTGCTTTCTGCTACAAGCTATGTAGTAAACAGGAGCTTCCAGCAGTGGGCAGGGAACTCAAAGACAGAAGTACTGACTCATTGTTTGGGTCTGTGGTCGCCTTTGATGCTACCAGAAGCAATCGTGGTGTTAAAGCTCAAATTCAGCTTGTTAGTAGTTGCAAGTGTACTGGAGACAATACCGGAAGTTATCTGTTATCTGTAGCTTCCGATAATTTTTTGGGTGGTCTATTGGTTTAGCTCCATAAAAGATAACTTTTCAGTTAGGTGATTATCTGTTATCGAAGTGAACTTTTTGGTTAGCTGTGCCCACCATCTCAGTGCTGCGTTTGATACCGTGGATCATCATATTCTACTCGATAGGCTGGAGAATCATCCATCCATCCATCCATCCATCCATCCATCCATCCATCCATCCATCCATCCATCCATCCATCCATCCATCCATCCATCCATCCATCCATCCATCCATCCATCCATCCATCCATCCATCCATTTTCTTCCGCTTTATCCGGAGTTGGGTCGCGGGGGCAGCAGCTCAAGCAAAGCCGCCCAGACCTCCCGATCCACACACAGCTCCCCCAGCTCCTCCGGGGGAACCCCAAGGCGTTCCCAAACCAGCTGAGAGATGTAGTCCCTCCAGCATGTCCTGGGTCTTCCCCGGGGCCTCCTCCCAATGGGACGTGCCCGGAACACCTCTCCAGCGAGGCGTCCAGGGGGCATCCGGAAAAGATGCCCGAGCCACCTCAACTGACTCCTTTCGACATGGATTTGCAGCGGCTCGACTCTGAGCTCCTCCCGAGTGACCGAGCTCCTCATCCTATCTCTAAGGGAGCGCCCAGCCACCCTGCGGAGGAAACTCATCTCGGCCACTTGTACTCGCGATCTCGTTCTTTCGGTCATGAGCCAAATCTCATGACCATAGGTGA
This sequence comes from Thalassophryne amazonica, assembly GCF_902500255.1. Taxonomy (NCBI): domain Eukaryota; kingdom Metazoa; phylum Chordata; class Actinopteri; order Batrachoidiformes; family Batrachoididae; genus Thalassophryne; species Thalassophryne amazonica. Next base: position 20,195,131 of record NC_047108.1, read on the forward strand.
GGATCAGAACGTAGATCGATCGGTAAATCGAGAGCTTTGCCCCCCTACTCAGCTCTCTCTTCACCATGACGGTCCGATACAGCAACCGCATCACTGCAGATGCTGCACCGATCCGTCTATCGATCTCACACGCCATCCGCCCCTCACTCGTGAACAAGACCCCGAGATACTTAAACTCCTCCACTTGTGGCAAGGACACTCCACCGACCTGAAGAGGGCAAAGCACCTTTCAGAATCAGAATCAGAATCAGAATACTTTATTAGTTCCTTAAAGGGCAATTCATTGCAGACCCCCTGGCCAACCATAAAAACACAGACATAACATTTACATAGGTATATGCTAAATAACAATCACAGAATCAAGGTTAAAAACAAGGACAAAATCCTCAGCCAGTGTTCAGGAGTCTAATCGCAGAAGGAATAAAAGACATTGAATAGCGATTAGTTCTCATCTGGGGCATCTGATAGCGCCGCCCAGAGGGCATGAGTGTAAAGCCTAATGACAAGATGTGTCTCTGATCTAAATCAATGATCTGCTGGGCTTTTGTCATGACACGACTCTCCCACAGTGATGCCAGGTCTCTCTGCTGGATGCCAATTATTTTTGAACAGGCTTTCACTATATTGTTCAGGCTGTTCTTGTCCTTCATAGACAGACAACCAAACCAAGAGACAAAGGAGAAGGTGAAGGTGAAGGTGAGCCAAAGGTCGAGGCCATGGTTCTTGACCTTTTTCCGGTGGAGAACCATGGCCTCGGATTTGGAGGTGCTGATTTTCATCCCGGACGCTTCACACTCGGCTGCAAACCACCCCAGTGCACGCTGAAGGTCCTGATTTGACAAAGCCAACAGAACCACATCATCCGCAAACAGCAGAAACAAGATTCTGTGGTTCCCAAACCAGACCACCTCTACATCCTGGCTGCGCCTAGAAATTCTGTCCATAAAAATAATGAACAGAACCAGTGACAAAGGGCAGCCCTGGCGGAGGCCAATGTGCACTGGAAACAGGTTTGACTTACTACCATTGCTGTCCTGTGGTCATTTATCTCCAGACTGACTCTCAAGCTCGGTGACGTCTTCTCCACATGAGGACAGTAAAATATGACACCTTGTGCACTGTGTGTGTTGACTTTGGACTCTGGGTTTGGTAATTGCACGTAAATGAGTTTGGGAGTGTTGCTGCAGATGCCATTAGAGGAGGACGGCTGCCAGCTTCCCTCTGAAGCTTTTAGGCTGAATGGAAGTAGCGCTGACTGATGCTCCAATGAATAAGACATGAGACGAGTTTACTGCGCCGCTCCGATGGAAAAAGACCAAGCTGACCTCTGCACAGCTTCTCCTCCTGCTCGCCGTTTGCTTTCCGCTGACTGTAACCGCATGAGTGTGTATGTGAGAGTGTGTACGTGTGTGTGTGAGTGTGATTGTGTGTGTGCATGTTACTGTGTGTGTGATTGTGTGTGAGAGAGAGTGTGTGTGTGTGAGTGTGACTGTGTGAGTGTATGTGTTAGTGTGTGTGTGATTGTGTGTGTGTGTGTGCATGTGTTAGTGTGTGTGATTGTGTGTGAGAGAGAGTGTGTGTGTGAGTGTGACTGTGTGAGTGTATGTGTTAGTGTGTGTGTGATTGTGTGAGTGTGTGTGCATGTGTTAGTGTGTGTGTGATTGCGTGTGAGAGAGAGTGTGTGTATGTGTTAGTGTGTGTGTGATTGTGTGAGTGTGTGTGCATGTGTTAGTGTGTGTGTGATTGCGTGTGAGAGAGAGTGTGTGTATGTGAGTGTGATTGTGTGAGTGTATGTGTTAGTGTGTGTGATTGTGTCAGTGTGAGTGTGTGTGTGCATGTGTATGTGAGTATGACTGTATGTTTGTGTGTGAGAGAGTGTGTGTGTATGTGAGTGTGACTGTGTGAGTGTATGTGTTAGTGTGTGTGTGATTGTGTGTGTGTGTGTATGTTTGTGTGTGTGTGATGCGTGAGAGTGTGTGTGAGAGCGTGTGTGTGTATGTGAGTGTGATTGTGAGTGTATGTGTTAGCGTGTGTGATTGTGTCAGTGTGAGTGTGTGTGTGTGCATGTGTATGTGAGTATGACTGTATGTTTGTGTGTGAGAGAGTGTGTGTGAGTGTGACTGTGTGAGTGTATGTGTTAGTGTGTGTGTGAGTGTGTGTATGTGTGTGTGTGATGCGTGAGAGTGTGTGTGAGAGCGTGTGTGTGTATGTGAGTGTGATTGTGAGTGTATGTGTTAGTGTATGTGATTGTGTCAGTGTGAGTGTGTGTGTGCATGTGAGTATGACTGTATGTTTGTGTGTGAGAGAGTGTGTGTGTATGTGAGTGTGACTGTGTGAGTGTATGTGTTAGTGTGTGTGTGATTGTGTGAGTGTGTGTGTATGTGTGTGTGTGATGCGTGAGAGTGTGTGTGAGAGCGTGTGTGTGTATGTGAGTGTGATTGTGTGAGTGTATGTGTTAGTGTGTATGTGAGTGTGTGTGTATGTGTGAGTGTGTGTGAGAGTGTGTGTATGTGTTTGTGTGAAAGTGTGTGCATGTGTTAGTGTGTGATTGTGTGTGAAAGAGTGTGTGTGTGTATGTGTGTGTGTGATGCGTGAGAGTGTGTGTGAAAGAGTGTGTGTGTGTATGTGTGTGTGTGATGCGTGAGAGTGTGTGTGAGAGCGTGTGTGTGTATGTGAGTGTGATTGTGTGAGTGTATGTGTTAGTGTGTGTGTATGTGAGTGTGTGTGAGAGAGTGTGTGTGTATGTGTGAGTGTGTGTGAGAGAGTGTGTGTATGTGTTTGTGTGAAAGTGTGTGCATGTGTTAGTGTGTGTGTGTGATTGTGTGTGAAAGAGTGTGTGTGTGTGTGTGTATGTGAGTGTGATTGTCTGAGTGTATGTGTTGGTGTGTGTGTGTGTGTGTGTGTGTATGTGAGTGTGATTGTCTGAGTGTATGTGTTGGTGTGTGTGTGTGTGTGTGTGATTGTGTGTGTGTGCATCTGTTTGTGATTGTGTGACTGTATGTGTTAGTGTGTGTGTGAGAGTGTATGTGTGTGTGATTGTGTGAGTGTATATTAGTGTGTGTGTGTGTGTGTGACTGTGTGTATGAGTGTGTGAGTTGTGTGTATGTGTATATATGTGAGTGAGTCCGTGTATGTGTGAGTTGTTGTGTGTGTGTTTGTGTGAATGTGTGAGAAAGCATGAGTGTGCTTGTGTGTGAGTTGTGTGTATGTGTGTATATATGTGAGTAAGTGTGTGTGAGGGATATGTTTCTGCGTCGTATTTCTACACTGGAGGATTTGCATGTTAATAGTCGTGTGATGGTCGTGTGATTGTGTGCACAAGGACACGAAAAGGAGCGAACACATTTTGCAGGGAGGCGGGGCTTTGATAAGTGCAGATGGCGTGACAGAGGAAAAAAGTCATTGTGACCACGCCCCTGAGTCTGATCCTGGAGGGACTCCTGGAGTACGTTTGATTCTCTTTGTAAGGGACCAAAAGCTGCAGCACTTTATTTTGATGGCTCATCAGTGGTTTTTCTGTTGTCCTGTTTGTATTTTGTTGACTCTGATTGCTGACAATGTTTCAGTGAACAGAACCCGCTGTGATGCATGTCTATCTCATTGTCAGAACCAGAAACCAGCAGCCAGCCCATTACCAGCAGGTTCTGAACAGATACATACATACACTCACTCACTCATCTTCAACCACTTATCCAAGATTGGGTTGTAGGGGGAGCAGCACCAGCAGGGGACCCCAGACTTCCCTTTCCTGGGCCACATTGACCACCTTTGACTGGCGGATCCCGAGGTGTTCCCAGGCCAGTGTGGAGATATAATCTCACTACCTAGTCCTGGGTCTTCCCCGGGGTCTCCTCCCAGATGGACGTACCTGGAACAATTCCCTAGGGAGGCGGAATCTGGGTATAAACAAGGATACCAACAGGCCTCAGGGCCTGCATTGGACTTAGTTTAAGAGAACAGCTGTGTTAACAAGTCAACAGCTCAAAGCACTGCCAATATTTGCACTTCCACTAGGATGTGGCCAATGGCTGACTTCTCGGATGTAAAGTCAGGCTGTTCCTGTTACGGAGCAGCAAGGAGCTGGTGCTGAACCCCATGAAGAACGATCCTGACGAGTACCTTTCCGGGCACAGAGAGCAGAGTAATACCTCTGCAACTGTAGTATTCTGAGTGATACCCTTTTTCTTTCTACAGTGTGATGGCAAGTCCTTTCTTCCAGTCTGTAGTAATGACACCAGTGCCAGGAGAACAGCATCTTTACCTGGCTGGAAGAGCTCAGCTCCAATCCCACAGATCCCTGTAGATTTCCCCACCTTCAGCTGTTTGTGATCTCACCAACATCTGGTGGTTCACAGTTATCTGGAGAATCAGCTGCAGGAACCCTGGCACTGGAGACGTTGAACATCCCAGCAGGAGGATCAGGCTGATACAACTGCTCAAAATAGCCAGTCCAACAAGACACTACAGTGGAGACATCTGTCAGGACTAAACCATCTTCTGCCATAACTGCAGTGAGACCAGGTATAGGTCCGGAAGAACAAAGTGCTTTCATTTAGGCTGAAAGTCACGAGACCACAGATGGTCACCTAATCACAGATTCCTCAAAGCAATGTCTCCTTGTCCACTCCAAGACCAATATGGCAAACTTTCTCAGCGGAATTTCCATCAAGCCATGCAGTATTGCTCCTGTGGATGATATCTTCTCCTGTGGATGCTGGCAACTCATAGTCAGTCACCAGCAACTTTCAGGGTCTGGTCACAGAAGACCTCCCACAATTCATTTGGATTGCCATGTTTTTCCATGTCTGGAAGTCCTCCAGTGAGATAGTGACGATCTCCCACAAAACAGTCTGATCCTGACATCTGGTTTTCAACTGATTCCTCAAGGAAGCCAAACAGTCAGATGTCAGATATGATATAAAATCCACAGCAAACATTTCAGAAATTAAAATAAATACATTTGATAGCAAACAGAGTTTTTGTGCAGATGTGCTGTTTTGCTGAGTGGCAAGTGAGATGCTGCAGCTGAAGCAGGAGAAACCAGTCATGCAGAAGGTTCATTCATAATTTACAAACAGGAGGTTTTACTGCAGCGCTGCGTGGACACAAAGGCATGTGCAGCGTTTTCACAGACATTTAAAAAAGGCATGCGCCATTGGCTGGATACGGGGGTGTGGCTGCCAAATCTGCTCCAGGAACAAACATCTCAATCTTCACTCTATCATCTTGGGCAAAACCATTTCCAGAGTCTCTCTGTCTGAGATGGTCAGACCGTCAGCTTCTGTGTGTGTTACATGGAATTTTAAAATCACAGGTTTGACAAATCTGCAAATAAAACCCAAAGTTATAAAATGAAGATGACTGATAAACTAAATGAAAGAATAATGGTACAAACATGTTTACAAAAATACACAGAGATCAAATGGAAAAATTCTGAGTGTAAATGTGTCGAGAGTTTGTCACGAGGTCTTGGTGCTTCCTGTCTTGGGTCCTGTTGGAATGACTTTGTGTTCAACGAATGGTTACTTAGTGAGGCTCAGATGAGGAGGATCACCGACACTGTGAGGGAACATCAGACACCACATATAGTCCATGTGGTGACTTTCTCTGGACATGATCCAGGACACAGGAGTCTCAGTGTGGAGGAGCCCAGAGACTGGAGAAGGCTGACAAGCCCACGTTTCACCTGGTCAATGACACACCCATGTTTGACCTGCGTATAACAGATAGACCATAGCAGTGGTTTTCTGTCTGGGTGCTTGCCATCCAGGATTGAAGGTGGTTCTGTGGCTGTGGCTCCAGCACATGAGCCCTGACCTGATCATTTTTTAACAAACTGTCCAAAATTTGGCCTCTTAGGTTTGAGCAGACGTCAGGCCTGTGAAGTGCAGATGGAGCAGTGTGGTGGTTTCTCCAGAGATGAAGAGGTTAAATCAGGAGACTGTGAGTCCATCCTGTGCACAGAAAAGTTTTATTGCTCCCTCTGTGGACTTAATGCAATAAACCCACGACAATAACTTTTCATCTGACGTCGAGCAGGTTCACGGGAAACTTTATTGTCGCTGCTTTATTGAATGAAGACTGCGGCGAGAGAAATCAGGAGGTGGCTCACTGCGTTTCTTCTCGGATCATAAAAAAATCTTTAATAAACTGCTGTTGTTTCTTGGTTTAAACACAACTCGCAGAGACTCAGGGTCACGCGTCTGTGCATGTGTTCACCAGAATAACGCCTGAACGCATCACGGTCGCCATGTTAGCAAGGCTGCTAAACCATGCCCCCGTTTGAGTTTCCTTCTCTCCATTTCTACTTCATGTCATTTCCTCCTCTTTTCCTCATTCTTTTTTGCTTTTCATGTCCTGCCTCCCCCCTTCTCTCCTCCTTCCTTGTCTCCTCTCCTCTTACTGTAACCTCTGTAACAGAGGTGTTGAGGTCAGACGTGGGGGCGGGGCTTACATTTGTCCATCAGTCTTCAGCTCCTCTTTCCGATAAACTGCAGCTGCACGGCAGAAAGTCTAGGTTCTTCAAGGGGAGGTCCCTGGATGCACATCACATTTGTCCATTTGTGGACGCAGGTTGGTCCGTTTGTTTAATCATTGCAAGTCAGGAGAACGAGTGGAGTTTTGTCAGCAAGAACATTTTAGATTGCTCTCCTCCTGTCTCCTCTCTCCTCCTGTCTCCTCTCCCCTCCTGTCTCCTCTCCCCTCCTGTCTCTTCCGCTGTCCTCTGCTCTCTCCCTGTGTCTCCTGCTTAGTGTCTGACTCTTTCTTCGTGTTTGTGTTTTTTCTGACAGGATGACCCTACATGGACACTGATGGAGGACCAGCTGATGCGTCTTCGCTCTCCTGCATCCTGACAATCTGGCAAAGTTACACAAGTTACACAAAGACACAGACAAAAGTGAAATTAGACAAGAAAACAGCAAACAGAAAAATACAAGAGACAGAGCTGCAGATCCATGAGAGAGAGAGAGAGAGAGCGAAAGAGAGAGAGAGAGAGACAGAGAGACAGAGAGAGAGAGATTCAGTCGATGCTGCAACTTCAGGGACCATCATCACAATTTAATAAGAATTTGAAAGGCTGCAGAGCTGCAACAAATCATCCTTCAGAGTGAGAGACAGAGACAGACAGACACACACACAGAGAGACAGACAGACGGACAGAGAGAGACACACAGAGAGACAGACAGACACACAGAGACACAGACAGACAGACAGAGACAGGCAGACAGAGACAGGCCGACACACACAGACAGACGGACATAATTGATTTAGCACGTTGCTAGCTTTAGTGACGCTGGTGGACTTTTTGTGAATTCCTGTGTCTCTGATGGTGGACTTTCAAACAAAGACAGACGCAGACAAGTGGGGAGTCCCCTTTGGAATGGACAGTTTTCGGGTTGCTTCACCCTGAGCAGCTTCTGACAGGCTGTTTGTTGGCCCCGACCTTCACCAGCAAGTCTGCAGCTCAGCCCATTCTGGCTGATCATTTTAAGGATGGAAACGCCTTTTTCACAGATTCAGCAAACTCTTCTTTCATGGCTTGACCTTTGACATTGACGTGATCCCTTCCTCTGCCCCTCCTTCCCCTTCATCCCACTCCAACGTCACAATGTCCAAACTCGTCCTTTGTCACCTTCCCATCCACACGGTGAGAGCTGAGACCGCTTGGTGATCGCCCATATCCCGGCGAGGCCTTTGGGGGGTCACCGGCTCTGCCCCTCACACAGGACAGTGCTTGGCTATCTGACTGAAGATGGCGGCTGGCGTAGCGACATGGCTGCCCTTTGCACGGGCAGCAGCAGTGGGTTGGCTGCCATTAGCCAAAAAGATGATGCCAAAACCGCCAGTGGACAACTCATCGCGATCGGATGAGATGTTGTACGTCAACGTCAGCGGAGTCCGATTCCAGGTGCGTTCACATTCATATTTCAGATTTTTATTTCTGTTTAAAACTGATTTACTTCCAAAAGTGGCTGCTGGCCAACAAATGTCCAAACCGTCCACTCAGCAGGGCGGCAGGGTGGACCACTGAAGTGGTCGGGGGTTTCAGCTATCGAGAACATTGATGGAGAATAAAAACTGATCATTATGACCATGGAATGTTCACATTCTACATCATGTTTAAAGAATGCAACATTTAGCAGCAATCAAAACAAGATAGTCTGGAACTCAGAAAAAAGACAGACCAGGCATCCTGGACCGGTCCAACCACCTGCATGTCCTCCCTCACCACATCCATAAACCTGCTGTTTGTCCTCCCTCTTCTCCTCCTGCCCGTTGACTCCATCCTCAGCATCCTTCTCCCTATATACCCTGGGTCCTTCCTCTGCACATGTCCAAACCATCTCAGTTGCTCCTCTCTGACTTTGTCTCCAAACCATCCCACCTGAACTGTCCCTCTGATATGTTCATTCCTAATCCTGTCCATTCTCATCACTCCCAAAGAGAATCGCAACATCTTCAGCTCCGCCTCCTGTCTTTTTGTTAGTGCCACCGTCTCTAATCTGTCCAACATAGCTGGTCTCACTACTGTCTTGTAGACTTTCTCCTTCAGTCTTGCTGATATTCTTCAGTCACAAATCCCTCCTGCCACCTTTCTTCACGCTGCCTGCACTCTCTTCTTCACCTCTCTACCACACTCTCAATTACTTTGGACAGTTGACACCAAGTATTTAAACTCATCTACTTTCACCACATCTACTCCTTGTAACTGCACTATTCCACTGGACTCAGTCTTACTCCTACTGACTTTCATTCCCCTTCTCTCCAGAGCATATCTCCACCTCTCTATGTTAGACTCAACCTGCTCTCTACTCTCACTACAGATCACAGTGTCATTTTCAAACATCATAGTCCATGGAGACTCCTGTCTGATTTGCTTGCTTGCCTCTACTGGTGGTTGGCTCTCACTGCGGTATTGTATCACTTCCTGTTCCGGAGCACAGCGGTGTTTTGCTGTATCTGTTAGCTGTTTAATCTGCGCAGTTAGATTGATCTAGTTAACTAGATAACGATTTGTTTCACAGTGTAATCTTCACGTGCCTTAACTAAAGCACTCCCTCTGCTGAATCACCTCTAAATTATTTACACATTATTCACTTTGTGTGTTTTTAGGAATCCGCTATCTTAGCGCAGCTACTAGCTCTTAGCCGGTTTAGCATGGCGGCTTCTCCTGTCTCTCCCGCACTTTTCTGCTCTGGGTGTGAAATGTTTAGTTATTCCTCGGCCTCCTTTAGCAGTAATGGTACTTGTAATAAGTGTAGCTTATTCGTAGCTTTGGAGGCCAGACTGGGCGAATTCGAGACTCGGCTCCGCACCGTGGAAAATTCTACAGCTAGCCAGGCCCCTGTAGTCGGTGCGGACCAAGGTAGCTTAGCCGACGTTAGTTTCCCTCTGGCAGATCTCGAGCAGCCGGGAAAGCAGGCGACTGGGTGACTGTGAGGAGGAAGCGTAGCCCTAAACAGAAGCCCCGTGTACATCGCCAACCTGTTCACATTTCTAACCGTTTTTCCCCACTCGGCGACACACCCGCCGAGGATCAAACTCTGGTTATTGGCGACTCTATTTTGAGAAATGTGAAGTTAGCGACATCAGCAACCACAGTCAATTGTCTTCCGGGGGCCAGAGCAGGCGACACTGAAGGAAATTTGAAACGGCTGGCTAAGGCTAAGCGTAAATTTGGTAAGATTGTAATTCACGTCGGCAGTAATGACACCCGGTTACGCCAATCGGAGGTCACTAAAATTAACATTGAATCGGTGTGTAACTTTGCAAAAACAATGTCGGACTCTGTAGTTTTCTCTGGGCCCCTCCCCAATCGGACCGGGAGTGACATGTTTAGCCGCATGTTCTCCTTGAATTGCTGGCTGTCTGAGTGGTGTCCAAAAAATGAGGTGGGCTTCATAGATAATTGGCAAAGCTTCTGGGGAAAACCTGGTCTTGTTAGGAGAGACGGCATCCATCCCACTTTGGATGGAGCAGCTCTCATTTCTAGAAATCTGGCCAATTTTCTTAAATCCTCTAAACCGTGACTATCCAGGGTTGGTTCCAGGAAGCAGAGTTGTAGTCTTACACACCTCTCTGCAGCTTCTCTCCCCCTGCCATCCCCTCATTACCCCATCCCCGTAGAGACGGTGCCTGCTCCCAGACCACCAACAACCAGTAAAAATCTATTTAAGCATAAAATTCAAAAAGAAAAAATAATATAGCACCTTCAACTGCACCACAGACTAAAACAGTTAAATGTGGTCTACTAAACATTAGGTCTCTCTCTTCCAAGTCCCTGTTAGTAAATGATATAATAATTGATCAACATATTGATTTATTCTGCCTTACAGAAACCTGGTTACAGCAGGATGAATATGTTAGTTTAAATGAGTCAACACCCCCGAGTCACACTAACTGCCAGAATGCTCGTAGCACGGGCCGAGGCGGAGGATTAGCAGCAATCTTCCATTCCAGCTTATTAATTAATCAAAAACCCAGACAGAGCTTTAATTCATTTGAAAGCTTGACTCTTAGTCTTGTCCATTCAAATTGGAAGTCCCAAAAAACAGTTTTATTTGTTGTTATCTATCGTCCACCTGGTCGTTACTGTGAGTTTCTCTGTGAATTTTCAGACCTTTTGTCTGACTTAGTGCTTAGCTCAGATAAGATCATTATAGTGGGCGATTTTAACATCCACACAGATGCTGAGAATGACAGCCTCAACACTGCATTTAATCTATTATTAGACTCAATTGGCTTTGCTCAAAATGTAAATGAGTCCACCCACCACTTTAATCATATCTTAGATCTTGTTCTGACTTATGGTATGGAAATTGAAGACTTAACAGTATTCCCTGAAAACTCCCTTCTGTCTGATCATTTCTTAATAACATTTACATTTACTCTGATGGACTACCCAGCAGTGGGGAATAAGTTTCATTACACTAGAAGTCTTTCAGAAAGCGCTGTAACTAGGTTTAAGGATATGATTCCTTCTTTATGTTCTCTAATGCCATATACCAACACAGTGCAGAGTAGCTACCTAAACTCTGTAAGTGAGATAGAGTATCTCGTCAATAGTTTTACATCCTCATTGAAGACAACTTTGGATGCTGTAGCTCCTCTGAAAAAGAGAGCTTTAAATCAGAAGTGCCTGACTCTGTGGTATAACTCACAAACTCGCAGCTTAAAGCAGATAACCTGTAAGCTGGAGAGGAAATGGCGTCTCACTAATTTAGAAGATCTTCACTTAGCCTGGAAAAAGAGTCTGTTGCTCTATAAAAAAGCCCTCCGTAAAGCTAGGACATCTTACTACTCATCACTAATTGAAGGAAATAAGAACAACCCCAGGTTTCTTTTCAGCACTGTAGCCAGGCTGACAAAGAGTCAGAGCTCTATTGAGCCGAGTATTCCTTTAACTTTAACTAGTAATGACTTCATGACTTTCTTTGCTAATAAAATTTTAACTATTAGAGAAAGAATTACTCATAACCATCCCAAAGACGTATCATTATCTTTGGCTGCTTTCAGTGATGCCGGTATTTGGTTAGACTCTTTCTCTCAGATTGTTCTGTCTGAGTTATTTTCATTAGTTACTTCATCCAAACCATCAACATGTCTATTAGACCCCATTCCTACCAGGCTGCTCAAGGAAGCCCTACCATTATTTAATGCTTTGATCTTAAATATGATCAATCTATCTTTATTAGTTGGCTATGTACCACAGGCTTTTAAGGTGGCAGTAATTAAACCATTACTTAAAAAGCCATCACTTGACCCAGCTATCTTAGCTAATTATAGGCCAATCTCCAACCTTCCTTTTCTCTCAAAAATTCTTGAAAGGGTAGTTGTAAAACAGATCATCTGCAGAGGAATGATCTATTTGAAGAGTTTCAGTCAGGTTTTAGAATTAATCATAGTACAGAAACAGCATTAGTGAAGGTTACAAATGATCTTCTTATGGCCTCAGACAGTGGACTCATCTCTGTGCTTGTTCTGTTAGACCTCAGTGCTGCTTTTGATACTGTTGACCATAAAATTTTATTACAGAGATTAGAGCATGCCATAGGTATTAAAGGCACTGTGCTGCGGTGGTTTGAATCATATTTATCTAATAGATTACAATTTGTTCATGTAAATGGGGAATCGTCTTCACAGACTAAGGTTAATTATGGAGTTCCACAAGGTTCTGTGCTAGGACCAATTTTATTCACTTTATACATGCTTCCCTTAGGCAGTATTATTAGACGGCATTGCTTAAATTTTCATTGTTACGCAGATGATACCCAGCTTTATCTATCCATGAAGCCAGAGGACACACACCAATTAGCTAAACTGCAGGATTGTCTTACAGACATAAAGACATGGATGACCTCTAATTTCCTGCTTTTAAACTCAGATAAAACTGAAGTTATTGTACTTGGCCCCACAAATCTTAGAAACATGGTGTCTAACCAGATCCTTACTCTGGATGGCATTACCCTGACCTCTAGTAATACTGTGAGAAAACTTGGAGTCATTTTTGATCAGGATATGTCATTCAATGCGCATATTAAACAAATATGTAGGACTGCTTTTTTGCATTTACGCAATATCTCTAAAATTAGAAAGGTCTTGTCTCAGAGTGATGCTGAAAAACTAATTCATGCATTTATTTCCTCTAGGCTGGACTATTGTAATTCATTATTATCAGGTTGTCCTAAAAGTTCCCTGAAAAGCCTTCAGTTAATTCAAAATGCTGCAGCTAGAGTACTAGCGGGGACTAGAAGGAGAGAGCATATCTCACCCATATTGGCCTCTCTTCATTGGCTTCCTGTTAATTCTAGCATAGAATTTAAAATTCTTCTTCTTACTTATAAGGTTTTGAATAATCAGGTCCCATCTTATCTTAGGGACCTCATAGTACCATATCACCCCAATAGAGCGCTTCGCTCTCAGACTGCAGGCTTACTTGTAGTTCCTAGGGTTTGTAAGAGTAGAATGGGAGGCAGAGCCTTCAGCTTTCAGGCTCCTCTCCTGTGGAACCAGCTCCCAATTCAGATCAGGGAGACAGACACCCTCTCTACTTTTAAGATTAGGCTTAAAACTTTCCTTTTTGCTAAAGCTTATAGTTAGGGCTGGAGCAGGTGACCCTGAACCATCCCTTAGTTATGCTGCTATAGACTTAGACTGCTGGGGGGTTCCCATGATGCACTGAGTGTTTCTTTCTCTTTTTGCTCTGTATGCACCACTCTGCATTTAATCATTAGTGATTGATCTCTGCTCCCCTCCACAGCATGTCTTTTTCTTGATTCTCTCCCCTCAGCCTCAACCAGTCCCAGCAGAAGACTGCCCCTCCCTGAGCCTGGTTCTGCTGGAGGTTTCTTCCTGTTAAAAGGGAGTTTTTCCTTCCCACTATCGCCAAGTGCTTGCTCACAGGGGGTCGTTTTGACCGTTGGGGTTTTTACGTAATTATTGTATGGCCTTGCCTTACAATATAAAGCGCCTTGGGGCAACTGTTTGTTGTGATTTGGCGCTATATAAATAAAATTGATTGATTGATTGATTGATTGATTGATTGATCTCGTCCATCACCCATCCTGACAAACAAGAAAGGACTCAGAGCTGATCCTTGCTGTATTTCCCCCTCCACCTTGAATGAGTCTGCCATTCCTACTGCACATCTCACTGCTGTCACACTGTCCTTGTACATGTCCTGCATCACCCTCACATACTTCTCTGCCACTCCAGACTGTCAGAAGCTTTTTACAAATCCACAAACATCCAGTGGAATGCTTCCTGTCTTTTTCTATACGTCTCCATCAGCACTGTTATGCCAGTGCACTTCACTCCTCAGGTATCACTTTCCAACATTTTGTTGAACAGACGGATTAAAAACTTCACTGCCATCTCTCCCAAATCACTCCCTGCTCACTACTCCTTAATAAATCCATTTATTGCAGTAGATCAGAACACTTTACATCCTTCTGTCTATTTTCCTTCACATATGCAGTAAGGCAGCTCAGACATCCTTTTCCCTTGACCACATCCCTGCCACTACTCTTAGGTCATTCCCAGGCCAGATGGGTCCAGCATAACTTGGATTGCCTCCCAGATTTGTTTAAAGTTTGAATTTAAAAGAGAGCAGAATCCATAAGAGGTCACTTATAAAGAAGGATGTCAATCATCACAAAGACAGGATTTATCTCAGCGGGAACATGGAACTCTGAGATATATGACCGCAAAGCAGCAAAGGTTGGGATGGTTTTGAAAATGTAAAGCAACTGCCCCCCCACCCCACCCCACACTGATTCATACAATTACTTTTACTTTACTACTACTACTAATAATAATAATAGCAATAATCATAATGATAATAATAATGATCATAATAATAAAAGCAGGTGACTGATGTCATGATTTGGTGTGAAAGCAGTGTCTATGAACGGTCAAGTCTTTGAGGAGCAAAGACGGACAGAGTATCTCCACATTATCAACAAACCTGATAAAATTCATTAAATGTTTAAAACTATGTTCCTCAAAGAAAGATTTAAAATATTTGCATATTTCTTCTTCTAAAGTGCAGAATATTATTAAGCAAAGGTAAAGGGCACATGCCAAAGCTGAACCTGTGATCTCTGATCCCTCAGATGGCACTACATCAAGAACATTCATCAATAGCTGATATAACCACATGGGCAAGGGATTGTTTTGAGAAACATTTGTCAAGGATTGGAATACAGTTACGCTCACAATGCCACTTATTTCTTTACTGTGCAAAAAAGAAGCCTTACGTTAACCTTGTCCAGAAGCAGGATTAATGTCTCTGGGCTCAGAGGCATCTGGGTCGGACCATCACATAGTAGAAACATGTATTGTGGTCAGAAGAATCAGTATTCCAAATTTTTTGGGGGGGAGAAATGGATACTGTGTGGTCTGGACCAAAGAGGAAAACGACCATCCAGACTGTTAACAACAACAAGCCCAAAAGCCAGGGTCTGTCCTAGTCTGGAGTCATGTCAGTGTCCTTGTCAAACGTCATTTCCACTCTGTGATGCAGCATACATGCTGAAAAGTACACTGAGATTTTAGAGCAACATATGCCTCAACAAGTCGACGTCTTTTCCAGGGACGTCCGTGAATTTTACAACAAGACAATGAAAAACCACATTCATGCAGAATTACAAAGACATGGCTACAGAAGAAGAGGGTACAGGTACTGGACTGGCCTGACTGCAGTCCTGACCCGTCCCCAGTAGAGAATGTGTGGAAAATTTTGAAATGAAGAATTCAGCAACAATGACCCCATATTGTTGGGCACCTTAAGACGTGTTTGCAGAAAGAATGGGACAAAATAAGACCTGAAACACTTCAGTGTGTTCAAAGTTTTATGAGAAGGAAGAACAACATTACAAAGTGGAAAACACTTTCATGTCCCAACTGCCTTTGAATGTGTTCTGAGACTTAAATGCAGGAATGGATGAATATTAACAAGTAAAATGAAGTTGAGTAGAAAAAAAGCCCCAAAAACATGAGGTATCTTGAGTTCATACTGTCTGCAATTAAACAAGTCAAAGTCACCTCACTGCTTCATTTTGTTTTTTGCATTTGAAGATGAAGAATGGAAAGGTAGTTGGTCCAGATAACATTCCAGTTGAGGCATGGACATGTGTAGGAGAGATGGCAGTGGAGTTTCTAACCACATTGTTTAATAATTCAATTTCAATTTCAATTTATTAATTTATATAGCGCCAACTCACGACAAAGTCACCCCAAGGCGCTTCACACAATTCACAACACAAATTAATCTAAAATCAAAATTAAAAACAAGAAAAGCACAATAAAAAGATAAAACTCAGTATAATAAAAAGACATTACAAAGCAAACACAGATTAAATTAATGATAAGACAGTCTAAAAAAGTGGGTCTTCAGTCTTGATGTAAAAGTCTCCACCGTGTCAGACTGCCTAATAACAGCAGGTAGATCGTTCCAAAGTGTCTGACCACGGTAGGAGAAGGCTCTATACCGCACAGACTTCTTGTTCATCCTTGGAACACACAGAAGCCCTGCGCCCTGCGAGTGCAAGGGCCTCGCAGGTACGTAGGGCTTAACCAAGTCCGCCAGGTAGGAAGGTGCCAGTCCATGAACAATTTTATAAACCAATTTTATAAACCAGATTTAATAAAATCTTGGAAAGTGAGAGGATGCCTGAGAAGTGGAGATGAAGTGTTCTGGTTCCTGTTTTTAAGAACAAGGGTGATGTGCAGAGCTGCAGTAACTACAGAGGCATAAAGTTGATCAGCCACAGCATAAAGTTATGGGAAAGAGTAGTAGATGCTAGGCTTAGAAAACAGGTGATCTGTGAGCAGAAACATAGTTTCAGGCCAAGAAAGAGCACTACAGATGCAATGTTTGCTCTGACAATACTGATGGAGAAGGACAGAGAAGGCCAGAAGGAGTTACATTATGTGTTTGCGGATTTAGAGAAAGCTGATGACAGGGTGCCAAAGAAGAGTTGTGGTATTGTATGAGGAATTCTGGAGTGGCAGAGAAGTATGTGAGGGTAGTGCAGGGTATGAAAATTCAGAAAGGTATATCTTATATATTATATATTATATAATATTATATATAAATTCTAAGGTGGAACTATGCCAGTATACAAAGGTATATCTATATATCTAAAAAGGAAGAGTAAAATAGGAGAGTAGATAAGAGTAGAGCCACTTAGGTGCCTGGACTTGAGAACCAGGGATGTACAAGGACAGTGTGACAGTGGTGAGATGCACAGTAGGAATGACAGACTCATTCAATGTGGAGGTGGGATTACACCAAGGATCAGCTTTGAATCCTTTCTTGTTTGCAATGGTGATGGACAGGTTGACAGATGAGATCAGACAGGAGTCTCCATGGACTATGATGTTTTCAGATGGCATTGTGGTCTGCAGTGAGAGTAGAGAGCAGGTTGAGTCTACCCTGGAGAGGTGGAGATATGCTCTGGAGAGCAGAGGAATGAAAGTCAGTAGGTGTCAGACTGAATCCATGCGTGTGGATGAGAGGGAGCCCAGTGGAATAGTGCGGTTACAAGGAGTAGAAGTGGTGAAAGTAGATGAGTTTAAATACTTGGGGTCAACTGTCCAAAGTAATGGAGAGTGTGGTAGAGAGGTGAAAAAGAGAGTGCAGGCAGGGTGGAGTAGGTGGAGAAAGGTGGCAGGAGTGATTTGTGACCGAGGAATATCAGCAAGAGTGAAGGAGAAAGTCTAAGACAGTAGTGAGACCAGCTATGTTGGACGGCTTAGAGACGGTGACACTAACAAAAAGACAGGAGGCAGAACTGACAATGTTGCAATTCTCTTTGGGAGTGATGAGAATGGACAGGAATAGGAATGATCATATCAGAGGGGCAGCTCAGATGGGACAGGTTGGAGACAAAGTCAGAGAGGAGAGACTGAGATGGTTTGGACATGTACAGAGGAGAGACCCAGGGTATATAGGGAGAAGGATGCTGAGGATGGAGCCACCAGGCAGGAGGAGAAGGAGGACAATGAGGAGGTTTATGGATGTGCTGAGGGAGGACATGCAGGTGGTTGGTGAGACAGAGGAAGATACAGAGGACAGGGTGAGATGGAAACGACTGATCTGCTGTGGTGCCCCCTAATGAGAGCAGCTGGAAGAAGAAGAGTTGTGGAACTTTTGGACTTGTCAGAAAGTCAACCTCCACAGGAAGCTGGAGATCAGAACAATTCAGACATGTGTCGTCGTTTCTGTGCTCCAGTTTTATTGCTGCTGTTGCTTCACAATAAATAATGTGAATAAATGACCATAAAGTTCTTTCAGCTTTCCCACTTGGGGTGCCACAGCAGATCTTTTACGCTGGATGCCCTTCCTGACACAACAGTGGAAACACAAACCGAGCCAGATTTAACCGTACCGCACCGACCCGTACCGCACCCACTTGGACCAGTCGGTGGATACGAGGCATAAATGATGCGTCATCTGCTGCTGGCAGTGAAGGAGGACAGGAGCTGTGCAGTGGGACGGTCCCACCTGTGGTCTGTGCAGAGCTCTGGAGAGACAGAGAGAAAAAAAAATTATGACAAAACCACTTTCAGGGTCAGAGAAATTTTTTTTGAGCCTACTGGTCAGGACCAGTGTTGCCACAGTTACTTTGAAAAAGTAATCCAATTACTGATTACTGATTACTCATTGAAAAAGTAACTTAGTTACTTTACTGATTACTCAATTGTAAAAGTAACTAAGTTAGATTACTAGTTACTTTTTTAGTTACTTTCCCCAGGTGCCGACAACAACCCTCTGCCACCTCAACATGACAGTGATACTTGTTTTGCCAAAACTCGCTTTATAGTCACCCTTTCTTGACTTCAATGAAAATAAATACTTGTTTTATAAAAAGTAAAATAAAGACCTCTTTCTTGACCTCATATTTAACTGTTCAACAGTTAAATATGAGGTCACAGTTAAATAAGAGGTAACAGTAAAACTTGCAATTTCTAAGCTACATTGTTTATAAATGTAACTATTAAATTCTTTCTTACATTTTTCTAACATTTAAATTTGTTTATAAATGTAACTATTAAATTCTAAAATTTTTCTAACATTTAAATTCTCTCTAAACATTTTACTTGTCGAAATTATTATTATTATAAGTAGTATTAGTAGTTGTAGTAAAAAAAAGGCTTCAAAACTGGACCTTTAATCTAGGGGTATTGTGGGGGGGGCACATCCCTCCCCCACGCCCCCATTCCATCTGGATTCGCCCCTGCTTTGGTGTTTGAGCACAAAGAATGGATAACATTTATTTATGCAGAAAACATGACCAGATTTACAGGTATGAAAGTTTTATTGCGTTTTCACATCATGTGGTCCTCAGAAAGGGAGTTTAGGTGCATTTGAGTGGAACATAGTGTTAGTTGTTGATGCGTCGCGGAGGATCAGCTGTTTTTAACCAGCAGATATGGAGTGGCTCAGCTCAGAATTCTAAATAAAGGAGAAAAAAAGCATAAAAATGTCTGCAAAGCTCAGTGCAGGTGTGCTGTTGTCACCGTGCTTTAAGAGGTGAGGACGAGTCGTAGCTGCTGCAGAAAACCGCGGATGAAAAGCTCACAGCTCGCTTAAAGTGGGCAGTTCAGTCGAACCCCGACCTCCTGCCCACGGACCAAGTTTAATGCTGCTATCGACCCACAATGAAAAATAATAGTAACGCACAGTGACTTGGAGAAGTAACTTTAATTTGATTACTGATTTGGAAAGATTAACACGTTAGATTACTCGTTACTAAAAAAAGTGGTTAGATTAGAGTAACGCATTATTAAGTAACGTGTTACCAGCATCACTGGTCAGGACCAGTAGCACTAATTTAGTTTCTGTTCCTCCTGGTCGGAGGTTGTGGCCCTGGGTATTTGGAAGCTCAGAGCCTCTGCCGGCGAGCATCAGCGTAGCATTAATCATCACATGATGCACATGTATTCAGTCAATATTGTATTTGTAAATCTATAGCCTGATAGAACGTTTTCATTTTGTGTTGAATGTATGTAAAGTTGTAATTTTTTTTTCATGATCCTCTGCTTTCATGTGAATGTACTGTGCACCTCATACTTCACTTTTCTGTAATTCTGGCCTTGTGTTTGTCTTCTGCAGCCCAAACAGCCTTTACTCTTGTTACTTAATCCACTTGTCTATTCTTGCTATGTGAGCTCTAGAATATCTCTGATTTTTTTGGGCATCTGTTATAACTGCTTCTTCTCAGACTAGTATGACAAAAATTTTAGGAATGGGTCAGGGGTCTGCAACCTTTACTGTCAAAAGAAACATTTTTGTCCCGTCTTCCACAAATAAAATTCTTCTGGACCCACAAAACATATTTGACCTTTAAAATGAATGAATAAGGTTAACTCAGTGTTTCTGTGTAGGCTCTCAGTTGTCCAGGTGGTTTCCATAGTAGAGAAGCTTGAATCTTCGACTGGACTGGGTTGCTTGACGTGAGGACGTTTCGCTTCAAATCACAGAAGCTTCCTCAGCTAAAATTCTTGCTCTGGTAGTCTGACTTCTGTCTTGACTCTTGTAGAGAAGAATAAACCAGAAGCCAACAAAAGATGGAGTTTTTAACCTAACCAGACCCCTCCTACCGTGAGGCCGACTGCTATAGGCTAGTGACTAAACAATAGCTCTAATTAGCACCTATTGTGCTCTAGTTAGCACTCTCCTAATGATGGGATGGAAGCCTCCCCTGATGGCTCCCTTGACGACTCTCCTGATGACGTGAATGACTCATTACCATGAACAAAAGACTGAAACTGCTTTGACCTGAGTATCCCATTGTAAACAGGGGACAAAGCGTGTCTGAGACCCGCCCCCCGGTTAAGGCTGGGTTTCAAATGTTTTACACAGAATGCTTCCTTGACACCTCTCTCAAACCATCTCTTCTCTCTGGCTAAGATTTTAACTTCCTTGTCCTCAAACGTGTGGTTAGTGTCTTTCAGGTGGAGATGAACTGCAGACTGAGGTCCACTGGCGACCTCTCTGCGGTGCTGGTATAGCTTCTTGTTTAAAGGTTGCTTAGTCTCACCTATGTAGTGTTCATTACAGTTTTCCTGACATCTGATATGATACACTACATTGCTCTGTTTGTAACTAGGGATCCTGTCCTTAGGGTGAACTAATTTCTGTCTCAAGGTGTTAACCGGTTTAAAGTAAACTAGGATTTTGTGCTGTCTGAAGATCCTCTGTAGTTTTTCCCCTACTCCTGCTAAATAAGGGAGAGATGCTCCTCTTCTTCTTGTCTCCATCTCCTGTCTATCTGGTCTCTTTGTTTTCTGGGACTTCTGCACTTTGTCCAGGGACCATTGTGGGTACCCACATACTGTGAGGGCTTTCCGTACAAGTTGTTGTTCTTTAGCCCTTCCCACTGCCTATAGCAGTCAGCCTCTCAGTAGGAGGGGTCTGGTTAGGTTAAAAACTCCAGCTTTTGTTGGCTTCTGGTTTATTCTTCTCTACAAGAGTCAAGACAGAAGTCAGACTACCAGAGCAAGAATTTTAGCTGAGGAAGCTTCTGTGATTTGAAGCGAAACGTCCTCAAGTCAAGCAACCCAGTCCAGTCAAAGATTCAAGCTTCTCTACTAAGGACAACTCAGGTTAGAAAGATTTTCTATATACATTTCAACTATGTTTTTATTTGTTCTTTTTGTTTTGTTTTTTATAACTTCAAATCAGAAAAGTTTGGACGATATGAAATATGGGGGGGGGGGGGGGGGGGGGCATAATGCTCCTGACATTTTCTTTGATTTCTATTTACTGCAGACTGTGTGAAACCAACATATTTCATGTTTTGTGAGGTCAGCTTTATTTTATTTGTTAGTATGTATATATCCATTTAAGGCCTGCAGCATTTTCCAAGAAAAACAAAGGTTGGGACAGGGCAGTTTATTCTAAATGTAAGAATTAATTAATAATTTTTATAGCCAGTTTTCTAGAGAAATGTCAGGGGATGAAAACATGAACATCTCCAGCTAACTTAATATTTGTTAGACTTCATTTACATCGATCATTCAGAAATACAAACAGTGTGGTACTTTCTGGTAAATCTGTGTCAGGTAGGCAGTTCTTAAAAACTAAATGTCCATGCTGGAATTGTTGTGTGGGCCGCTGAAGAGGAGGTACTGCTGGCCCACCACCACCAGATGGCGCCCTGCTTGGAGTGCGGGCTTCAAGCACGAGAGGGCGCCGGAGCCACTGGGAGTGACAGCTATCACTCTTCATCAGCACCAGCTGTCACTCAGCCAACTCATCACCATCTCCATAAAGGCCGGACTGCGACTCCACGTCCTCGCCAAGAAATCAACTACCATTCAGGTAACTTCTCTGCTGACTTACAAAGTAATAATCTGAACTTCTTTGCAGCCGTTTTCCTGTGGTGTGTCCTTATCTGTGGGATTGGCGTTTGGTGTGGACTGCGACGGCTTCGCCTCACACCCCAAACCAGATAAGTGGTTAAACAGGAGCTGCACGAGTGTGTGATTGGAGGTGGAGGTGCTCCCTCCTAACTAAACACAGACTGTGGGATTACTGAGTGTGCGACCTCACACTCATCAGGACTGTCTCTGTTCTCTGCCAGCAGTACCGGGTCTGACTGCTGAAGACAGCGGCCACCTGGGGCGCAGGGCTTGGCGGCTCCGGTGTTCTTCAGCTCCGTTGGCAGTGGAAGCTGTGTGGGATCCGGCTCTTCTCTCGCCAGGCGTCTTCTATCGTCGAGCCTGCCCACACGTCACCTGGTGTATGATTGACAGTCACCATATTGTTATTGTCTGTACGTCGTTGTGCGATTCACAACATTAAATTGTTACTTTTGGCTTATCCATTGTCCGTTCATTAACGCCCCCTGTTGTGGGTCCGTGTCACGACACTTTCACAACAGGAATGACAAGTGAGGGAAGCCACCAAGACACAACTGTGGAAGAACTTTTGGCTTTTGTGGGTGTGAGTGGAAAAACTGGGAATAGTGCAACATTTTTATTTTTATCTTCATTTTACATAAAGTCCCAACTTTTTCTGATTTATGGTTGTTTTCTGTTATATTTCTGAAATTGTTAACATTTTATTGTTTTTTAAAACTCTGTAGAACTGACAAACACCAAACTCTTATAACAAAGGAAAAAAAAAAAACCTGGACATGTGCAGGCAAACTTTTATATAAATTGAACAGAACAAATCAGGCTGATTTGACTGCACATATTTTTAAAATAAGAATAAAATAAGAGGTAACTTACTTTGAAATAAATAAAACATAGCTGCAGCCTAATAACGTAGAAAAATAACATAAATTAGCAGCTTGTGTTTTTATTGTGACTGGAGTTCATTTTAGTGTGATGATGGAATTCATCCTGTTTTAATCCTCAGTCACATTTTCGCTTGAACATAAAATAACTACATTAAGTCACAATCTAAAATGAATACTTTTAAAAAATAAAGGCTTATTAAAGTTCAGCGACAGCAGCACATCTGAATCTGACTCTAGGAGTCTGACGTGCTGCTGTGGCACTTACGTCACTTTGGAGCATCAGTAACAGCCCACTAAGTATCGCCTCGCTTCTTTGTCATCTGATGGTTAATAATCACATTATTCCCTTTGATCACTTTGGGTGAAGAGAGTCAGACTCAGAGAGTCAGACTCAGACGTGCTGCTGTGGTCTGAAATGATGCATGTGCAGTGAAGGCAGGGAGCACCGATTTTTAGGGGGGACCATTCGGCCTGCAACACCAGCAAATTTGAACATAAGAATCGACACTTCTCGATGTGATCAGATTACAGATGGAAGAAGGCAGCAGCCCAGCACAGCTTCATAAATAAAAGTATACCAATGTCCCAACCTCCAGGTGGACAAAGAAGGATGCCCCACTTGAGAACATAGCTCACAGTGATGCTTTACGGTTGGTAACAAACCTCAGAGGAGTCTGATGAACAGCATCTGTCATTTTAAGATTTTAAGATGAGGCGTTCATATACAACAAATCTCCATCACCTAAAATAGATATAAATGTTGCTGTGACAAGCCACTTTTCACCTCAAAAGAAAAACAAAATTTATCTCGAAAGAAAAAGCCCAGTTTGAGTTTCAGTTTCTTCACAAGATTGTCTATATGTGGTTTGGAGGTGACAGAGTCATCAAGCAAGACAGCGAGGTACTTGTACATGTGAACCACCTCAATGACATTTCCCTCAGTGGACACCATAAGGGCAGAGTGGACACCGTAGGGGCAGTGTGGACACCACAGGGGCAGAGTGGACGCTGTAGGGGCAGCGTGGACACCGTAGGAGCAGCGTGGACACCTTAGGAGCCGACTGGACACCGTAGGGGCAGAGTGGACATGTAGGCATAGAGTGGACACCGTAGGTGCAGAGTGGACACCGTAGGAGCTGATTGGACACCGTAGGGGCAGAATGGACACGTAGAAGCAGAGTGGACACCATAGGAGCAAAGTGGACACCGTAGGGCAGCTTCAGACACCTTCTTGGTGTTTCCAAACAACATTAGTTTGGTCTTGTCAGCACTGAGCACCAGTTTTAGCTGTAGAAGTGTACGCTGGACCACATTAAAATGTTTCTGTAGAGATTCAACAGCTTTAGCGAGGGTGAATCCAAAACAGCAAATAACTGTCATCAGCATAAAAATGCATATTAGCATCTGACACATGTTGTCCTAATTCATTAATATACATAATGAACAAGAGGGGGCCCAATATTGAACCCTGCGGCGTTCCCTTGTGGACACTCATAAATTCAGAACACAGACCATCGCGATGAGTCCTGTCACTCAAATCATTTGTGAAGCAGGAAATAACATGGTGTGACAGTTCAAAACTGAGAGGACACTCAGTCAAAGACATGTTTGTATGTTTGAAAAGGATAATAACAAACACTAAAATACATTTATTGAACACAGAATGGAGTTGTTTGCTCAGAGATCATGTGCAAATGTAAGAATAAATGTCTTTGCCATATGCACAACCAAATTTATCAAACTGTGTAAATTAATTTGTGTGTCATGCCCACGCATCGTGGAGTGTTTTTACATCTGCCAAGGATGTAATAAAATCATTGTTGTTTATTTATTTGACTGTCTATAATATTACTTAAAAACTACTGCACGGAAATTTGCACCACAGATAGATATTAGGGCATGGAACACGCCACTGAATTTTAGAGGTGATCTGGATCCAGATTGGTAGATGTCAGAAATCTCGGGTTACTCTTGTTTAATTTTTATTTTTGTTTGTTTTGGTCTTTCTATGGCCACTCCAGCGCTCCATAGGCATGTGAGTTCTTGGCACACACTGTGTGTGTGTGTGTGTGTGTGTGTGTGTGTGTGTGTGTGTGCATGCGTGCATGCACACGTGAGACACTCTACCTGTAATAACGTAGAACGTGCTATGTTGCAACACGGAGTGACATGTTGGTGTCACATGGGCGTGTCGTGTTCGCCACCTTGAGCTAATAGACAAAATGAGTTTCTGAGCTTTGAAGCTAAGATGACCTTCGTCAGCCTGTTCAGTTCTTGTTTTTAAATCAGGCGCAAAGTATATTAAGTCACAAAGTAACTTTGGCAGCTTTACAACAACAAATCACATCCCATGTCCCTGGAAAATCTTCCGTAGAACTAAAACTTAATGAAATTACTGAAATCCAGATTTCTAGTTTCGAACGACTCTTCGTCTGGTGTTTCTGCAGACCTGGAAAAACACTCTGGACCGTTATCCGGATACTTTGCTGGGCTCCTCGGAGAAAGAGTTTTTCTTCAATGAGGACACGCAGGAATACTTCTTTGATCGAGATCCTGAAATGTTCCGGCACATTCTGAACTTTTACCGTACGGGGAAGCTCCACTACCCGCGACACGAGTGCATCCAGGCCTTCGATGAGGAGCTCGCCTTCTATGGCATCGTGCCTGAGATCATTGGAGACTGCTGCATGGAGGTAACCATTTAACACTCTAGCCATTTTATACTCCAGCATTTTACACTGCAGTCATTTTACACTCCAGCCATTTTACACTGCAGTCATTTTACACTGCAGCCATTTTACACTCCAGCCATTTTACACTGCAGTCATTTTACATTCCAGCATTTACACCGCAGTCATTTTGCACTCCAGCTATTTTACACTGCAGTCATTTTACACTCGAGCCACTTTACACTGCAGTCATTTTCCATTCCAGCATTTTACACTGCAGCCATTTTACACTGCAGTCATTTACACTCTAGCCATTTTACACTACAGCATTTTACAGTCTAGCCATTTTACACTACAGCATTTTACAATACAGCTAGTTTACAATCCAGCATTTTACACTGCAGTCATTTGACACTCCAGCCATTTTACACCATAGTCATTTGACACTCCAGCCATTTTTACACTAGTCATTTTACACTCCAGCATTTTAGACTGCAGCCATTTTACACTGCAGTCATTTACACTCCATAACAATAGGAAGTAGCAACTCATCATCCAGCACATGTCGACATGATGATGTTGGATCAGTCTCAGACACACAGCTCTTTGCTTGCACTGCTCTGAGGATGGCTTCACTCATTGGAGGCAGTTCTTTGCTACCCGAAGTCATTCATTGTTTGAACTGCTGCACCTTTAGCCAGGTGTGCCTCAGCTTTTGACAAACTATTGTAGTGGCAAAACTGCTGGTAGAGTCACTTCCAGCCAAATGATGTCCCGCAGGTAACACAGAACATAGTGAGCGATGTTGTGCAGCCAGTGGTGGCTGGTGAAAAAAGTCTTGGTGGGGCTGGTGTGCCAATAGATTTCCCTGCCTAGTCCAGTACAGGCACTCAAATGAACAGTCAGAAAATTACTATAATTCCACATTAATCATTTCATGTCCTTCTCAAAATCAGCAATTTCACAGATAAAATTAACCATTTACAGCCATATTAGGCCTCATTTATACTTTGGAAAGGAACAGTATCAAACACAACACAACACTCAAGTTCTTGAGCAAGAAACATTTCACCATTTGACACCAAATACACATATAGTACACTAAACTGTACTTCACTGTCGGTATCTTCACCAAACACATCCTGGGGTTCACAATGACACTGACTTTAACAGAATAGAAAATAATCACCAAATTTAGACTCTTTCAAAATATGGAAAAATTCCTCAATAGACAAAAGAACATTATGTACATATGACAATGTTCACACCACCTTCAGACAAAAAGAGAGAGAGAGAGAGAGAGAGAGAGAGACAGAGACAGAGAATTTGAATTTTAAAAGAGGTTTATTCACAACAATTGAGTTACAGTACATCACTTCCCCTGCTCCTCCTGCCACGCCCCCACAGGCGAGACGTGCACAGTCGATGGTACATCCCGCCTCCCTCAGGTGGGACCACAGAGTGGCAGATGACAACACAGGAGAGCTAACAAATCATTGAAGAAAAAAGGCTCCTCAAACAGCCACATCCCAGCTGTAACTACATTGTCCCTGCACATAGCAAGAACATGCCATGCCTGGAGAACTGACTGGTAAAAAGCTGAGGTACGCGTCCCGGTGATGTCTCGCCAATGTAGGAGGAACAGATGTTTGTCATACCCAAGACTTGCCTCCTTCCTCAGCGGGACATGTGCTGTATCCTGCCAGCTCAATCCAGAGCTGTACCACAGTCTCTGAGCAGCCTGCAACCTGAAGGTTGACACTCGAGCAGACATGTCCACCAGCCCTTGTTCTCCTTCATGAAGCGGCAGGTACAACACGGGAGCTCTGATCCAGTGATGGCCTGACCAGAAAAAGTCCACCAGTAACCGCTGCAACTGCTCGATAAGGCCCCTGGTGGAGGGAGGACAGACAGTTTGTGCCACAGCGCCGAAGCGACCAAGTCATTAGTGACTAGTACTCGCCCCCTATAGGACAACTGGGGCAGCAACCATTGCCATTTGGACAGTCTGGCACACACCTTCTCCACCAAGCCCTCCCAATTTCTCTGACAATACCCATCCGCCCCCAAAAACACACCCAGAATTTTCAAACCTGCCTCTTCCCAACACAGACCATGTGGCAGACAGGGAGCAGACCCTTCCCGCCACCTTCCCATCAGGACAGCCTCGCACTTCTCCCAGTTTACTCTTGCAGAGGTTCCCATCTCATACAGCTGTAACTGTCTAATAACCCATCAACGTCCACCTCATTCGTGACAAAAACCGTGATGTCATCTGCATAAACAGAGAGCACCAGGGGAGATTCACACAGAGAAGTGCAACCGGTCTCCACTTCTGCAATAGGGTAAGATCCCCTTTCTTAGGCAGGAGGGACAGAACAGCACGGTGGCAAGAAGTGGGTAACACCTCCAGAAGATCAGCACCGAGAAAGCCCCATAAGTGTACATAAAAGCCCACTGGCAGTCTGTCGATCCCTGGAGGTTTCCCAGATGCCATCTGCCGCACCGCCATTGTCAGTTCATCCAGCATGATGGGGGAGTCCGAGGCCTCTCGCTCCAAGGCCACCAGCCGGGGGAGATCTCTCAGAAGGTCAGCCGCACAGGCCCCATCACAGTCCACAGCACCGTAGAGAGCTGAGTAGAAGTCCACAGCATGTCTCCGCATCTCCGCTGAATCACTTGTCACCCGTCTGTCAGGAAGGCAAAGACAGGTCATCACCTTCTGGTGAAAGGTCCTCTTCTCCAGATTGAAGAAGAAGGAACTGGGTGCATCCATGTCCTTGATGTTCACAAAGCGAGCCCTCACCATAGCCCCTTTCACCCTCTCCTGTAACAGGGTACCCAGCTCCGCCCTCTTCCCCTGCAGCAGATCACACTGGTCGGGAGCCCCAGCTGTATGCAGGTTGGCCTGAATGTCCATAATGTCCTCCTCGAGCGCTGCCATGGCTATCTTGATCCTAGCTGTAGAATAGGAAGTGTATTGTTGACACAAAACCAGAATCTGAGTTTTGCTGCCCCTTCCAGCCCCTCCAGAATCTCCAAAAAGATTCAAATAAATCACAAAAAGTCCTGTCGTGCAAAAGTTTGGTGTTGAACTTCTAATAAGTGTTGAACATCTGAGTGTGTGAGTAGAATATTTCTGTGGTGATGAGATGATGATCTGAAAAACTAACTGGCTGAATGAAACTCAGATGTAATCTGTTCCTGACTGAGTGTGACATATAAATCCATCCAGTCAAGCCTGGCTGCAGACACCACCCCATCTGAAACCCAAACCCATGTGTACTGTCTGTCCTGTGGGTGTGTGACCCTCCATGTGTCCAATAAATCCACCTCATGTAAAAAAACAGCCAGAGAGGATCCCGACTGCAAATATGGCTCCTCACCAACCCGATCCAGTGACATATCTACAGTGCAATTAAATTCCCCCTCCAACCCAACACCAAACAGTCACCAGGATCCTGTTGAACTAAAATGTCCCTCACCTGTTTGAATAACCTCACCTGCTCCACACCCTCATTGTGTGTGTAAATATATAACACAATGGTCAACCCCTCGACCTGAGCCCTGACCAACAGAACCTGACCCTGCACAATCTCAGTGGTGGATAAAACAGTGATGTTAAGTCGAGGAGAAAACAAAACCGCCACTCCAGCACCGATGTTGACTTTGATAAAACTGTCCCCTCCACCATCGAGCCCAGTCCACTTCATTATCTGTGTCAGAGTGAGTCTCCTGCAGGAGCAGCACATGTAACCCCTTTTGTGAAAAGTGCTCAGAAACCAAAGCCCTCCTCTGCCTGTCCCTGCCACCGTTCATGTTCAGAGAGCCCACCTTCAGATGCTGCATGTGGACTGAGTGGAGAGAGAACAGAGAGAAAGACAGACAGAGAAGACAGAACAGCCAGTGAGACACACTCATCTGGTGGATTTACGACCCCTGAGACCCCGTCCCCGCTTGGACAGAGATTCCTTCCCCAAAGGAGTGATGTGTTTCCTGAGTCTGTACTGCTTCTTCTCATCCAGCAGGTCCAAGCCAATGAGCTTCCTCAACACTTTAACAGATTAACAAATTTCTCTGTATTGGGAAAATAATCCGCAACTTTCACATATTTACCAAATGAATCATCCAGGAAGCTCTTGATGTCCTGCAGCGTGTACAGATCACTGTTCTGAGAGAAGTAACCGGTGGTGAACATGCTGGAGTCCGAATCATAATCCATGTTGTCATCATTAATACTTTGACTCCATGGATGTTTGGGGTCTGCTGGGCTTGGTGTTTCCCCGTCAGCCTGTTCACCCTGTCCAACGGTGACTGAGGACTCCTCTGCAGCAGAAAGATCAGTGTCGACCACAGAAGGAGAGACAGAAACGTCAACTGGACTGACCTCAGAACCGTCAGTCACCACAGCATCAGTCAACCCAGAATGTTCATTTGTCAGCTGATCAGCAGTTACACTGACAGCTTCAGGCTCAGAGACACCCTGCTGTGGAGAAACGGCCTCCTCCTGCACACTGGGCCCTTCCCCCAGATGAGATACCGACACCGGGTCCCACAGCCCTGAGGTCGAAGACCCCAGAACCGGACCCGAGGCCACCAACACCGACGTCCCAGACACATCGCATTTGTGTGGACATGCGAGACGTTTGTAACCGACGTCCCCACATTCAAAACACTTCATGCTTCCTGAACTGGCATAAACCATGTAAAAAGAGTCTTCATGTTGGACTCTGAAGGACACCTCCAGAGTCTGGGTTGGACAGTTCAGAAACATGAACACCTGTCGACAGAGAGGGTCGGTGGCGACCCAGAACCCATCCGCACCAAAACCCACCGTAAAAACCACACAAAACCACACGCAAACCAGTCCAACCAATAAAAAAACAACCAATAAACAAACCAAAAATGAACAAAAACACTGAAAAGTAACCTGCGACTCTCACGCGTGCCCAAACTCCCAGCATGCACCAGAGACAGAGAGAGAGAGATAGAGAGAGTGTGTGTGCGTGTGTGGGTGTGTGTGTGTGAGAAAGAGAGAGAGAGTTTGTGTGTGCGTGAGACAGAGAGAAAGAGTATCGATAAGGAATCGGATCGATAAGCGGAATCGATAATGGTATCGATATTGATAAAATCTTGTCAATACCCATCCCTAGTCCTTTGGATGGTCTGATATCTTCCCAGACTTATCAATAAACCTTCCTGCCTACGTTTGCTGCAAACTTCAGAGCAGAGCTTCTTCATGTTCAAAATTTCTTGACTCAGCCCCTCGCTCATAACTTCTAAAATGAACTTTCATGTCTGAGGATGAAGGCAATGAGAAGCTGCACATTTTTCTCTCCTGCTTGTGTCTCATGGTCACTGACACTGTGGTTCGGGTCACTTTCATCTTTGGTTTTGAATCCACTGACTTCCGGTGCAAGTTGCTGATTTCAAGCATTTCGTGATAAACCATTTGGTGACAAAGGCCTTCTGACAAGTCATTCCAATCATGCCTGATTGACTCTTCTGTGAACCATTAATTGTTTGCTTTAAAGCCATGTCTGCTCCAACTGATCTGAACCGTCCAACTGTGTGCTTTACCACAAACATCCCTCAACAGAAATGTTCCTGTATGTCAGCAGCTGTAAGTGTAAGTCATTTCATACAATATGATACGATACGATACGATACGATACACTTTATTGTCCCTTCCGGGAAATTTGTCTTGGACTCCAAGAGTCCATATATCCTCCAGATACAGGGAACACCAGTGAAGACCATTTGTAGCATCAAAGTGGAAGTTGTTCCTCAACAGTGAGAAGGCGGAGGTCCCAGTTGCCTTCACGATCACTCCTAATAAGGTTCTCCACTAACATCACCATCTCAAGAAAGGTCTTTCTTGTAGCTGCTGCAGTTCAAGTGAATGAAGTTGTTAAAGTCAATCAGTGAGTTTGAGGGGTTTATCTCGCAGTCGATTCAGAAACTTATGACTTTCGTCGCTGTCCTTGGCAGCCAGACTCTTCTACAAGTCTTGTATAACAGTGATTTCATCATGATAACCATTTGGATTTGATTCAAAAAATGCATCTAGCTGCGATCGGTCAAGTGCTTCCTGGAGACACTGCAGGCCTGTGAGTCAACGCACAAAACCGCCACTGCTCAAGACCCTTTCAACATTTGGACCAAACATTGTGCTTTCAAGAAGAACTGTATGAACACAGTGGTGGACACAGCTAACCAAAAAGTTAGCTTCGACAAACCAGGAAGCTAAAAACACAATCAGAAAAACCAAGACGGACATAAACATACCCCATAAATATCTAAACAGCGTCGGAAAAAACAGATCGAAAGTTTACCAGCTAACAAGCGGACCACCTGTTAAGCTAGTGGAGGTGAAGAAAGTGAACGGGTCTGACTATGAGCCACGACACCAGCAGCAGCTTTCATATTCAGGCAATACTGTAAGTTTGCATGTTGGATATAATAAATGAATTATTAACCTTGCTTGCTGTCTGTACTAAACACCTCACTCTGATATTTCCATGTACCAGTGGTGGGCACAGCTAACCAAAAAATTAGCTTTGATAACAGATAATCAGCTAACTGAAAAGTTATCTTTTATAAAGCTAAATTGATAAACCACCCCAAAATTTATCGGCAGCTACAGATAACCGATAACTTCCAGTATTGTCTCCGGTACACCAGCAACTACCAACAAGCTGATTTTGAGTTTTAACACCACAATCACTTCTGGTAGTATCAAAAGCGACTACAGACCCAAACAATGAGTCAACACTTCTGTCTTTGTGAGCCCTGCCCACTGCTAGAAGCTCCTGTTTATTACATAGCTACCAGCAGCGAAGCAGTTGAGAGGAGCAGCGAAGCTCAACTCTCTACTCAATAACAGCATTGCCGTGAGGTG
This sequence comes from Thalassophryne amazonica, assembly GCF_902500255.1. Lineage (NCBI taxonomy): Eukaryota > Metazoa > Chordata > Actinopteri > Batrachoidiformes > Batrachoididae > Thalassophryne > Thalassophryne amazonica. Next base: position 20,227,458 of record NC_047108.1, read on the forward strand.
AAGGTCTTGGAAAATAAAGCAGTGCTGATTTATGGTTTGGTTTATAAATAAAATTAATACTGATAGAATAACTCCATTAATGTCAATTCTGTCATTTGTACAAAGTTAAAATATAACATATATCTTTTAATGTTGAATAATGCACTAATTCTGAAGCTTTGTAACAAACACAGATGCCAAAGGGATTATGCATAAAATGTGCCTCCGCTAACACTGATTGGTTGACTCATTCATTCTATGTAAACCAACACGTTAATGTGAGGTGTGTCATGTGTTTGTGTTTACAGATAAATGTGCTTTTGTAAAATATGCCATTTTTTATTTGTAAAAAAAAAAGGCATTTTCAAAAAAAAAAAAAAGGCAAGTTGTAATTAGATAACTGTCTGATATAAGTGGTGTCAAAATAAATAGAACACTGCCGACTACTGATGCCCAGACGCTCAGTACTTAAGCTGCCCTTACACTGTGCGAGTTCTGGCCCTTTTTCAGACGATTTTTCACTTGTGCAAGAATTTTTTGGATCGCGCCGAGTTTCAGCTTAATCGCGCATCCTGCATCGTGTAGTATACATGGAGTAATGAGCTGCGTTTAACCTCTCACGACCACCTCCTGATCGGCAATTGTATGGTCGGATGAAAATCAAACCTGTTGATATTCTGGTCGGCCGTCGTGAGGGTATCCCGCTGCTGAAGCGCTACAAGCGTCCAACCTCTTACACTGTGCATGTGCAAACACCGATGCAGAATTGGAGAGAGCATAAACAGTGATCATCTCTTTGGGAGAGCAGCTTCTGTTTCTTTTTACCCCCTTTCTTCAACTCATGTAAAGTCTTGCATTTTTTTGGAAAAAAAAGTTTCTGTTTCTGTTTTGCTTCTGGAAACATGAGTCCAACTTGTGGTTTTTGAACGTACAATGTAAGCAGTCAGATCACATCAGAGCATAGGGCCATATGGTGTTAGAACATAAATCGTGCGCTCTGAACTTTTACACCGTGCGGTTTTGTCGTACAGTTTGAGCTGGAGCCGAGTACAACGATTGAAAATATTGCACAGTGTCTGCCCAGCTTTAGGGCAAATACTACCATGAACACTACTGGCCAGCAGATGGCAGCAGAGGCCGTTTACATTTAAGATGCGTGGAATTTAATAAACGCAAACTGAATTTCAGACATTTTACATATACGAGGTCTATTAGATAATAAACCAACCCTTTTATTTATTTTTTTAACTATATGGATTTGAATGACATGTGATTACGCCAATCATGCTTGAACCCTCGTGCGCATGCGTGTCGGTGACGTCATTTCCCTGTGGGCAGGCCTTGAGTGAGATGTGGTCCCGCCCTCTCGGCTGAATTCCTTTGTTTCACACGCTGCTCGAGACGGCGCGCGTTGCTTTATCAACATTTTTTCTGGACCTGTGAGGAATATCCGAGTGGACACTATTCGAGAAATTAAGCTGGTTTTCGGTGAAAAGTTTAACGGCTGTTAAAAGTTTAACACTCATTTTGCACTCTATTCATTTTGCACTCATTTTACATTCCAGAAATGTTACACTCATTTTACACGCCAGTCAGTTTGCACTCATTTTACACTGCACTCATTTTGCACTTATTTTACACCCATTTTTCACTCCATTCAGTTTACACTCATTTTGCACTCGTCATTTTACACTCATTTTATAGTCCAGTCATTTGCATTCATTTTACATGCCACTCAGTTTACACTCATTTTGCACTCCAGTCATTTTACACTCATTTTATAGTCCAGTCATTTGCATTCATTTTACATGTCAGTAAGTCTGCACTCATTTTACACTCCAGTCATTTTGCACTCATTTTACACTCCAGTCAGTTTACACTCTTTTTGTACTCTAGTCATTTTGCACTCATTTTACATTCCAGTAATGTTACACTCATTTTATATGCCAGTCAGTTAGCACTCATTTTACACTGCACTCATTTTGCACTCATTTTACACTTCACTCATTGTGCAGTCATTTTACACTCCATTCATTTTGCATTTATTTTACACTCCAGTCATTTTGCACTTATTTTACACTCCATTCATTTTACACCCATTTTTCACTCCATTCAGTTTACACTCATTTTGCACTCCAGTCATTTTACACTCATTTTATAGTCCAGTCATTTGCATTCATTTTACATGCCAGTACGTCTGCACTCATTTTACACTCCGGTCATTTAGCACTCATCTGACACTCCAGTCAATTCACCCCCATTTTACACTCCATTCATTTTGCACTCATTTCACACTCCAGTCATTTTGCACTCATTTTACACTCCACAAATTTCACACTCCAGTCATTTTACACTCCAGTCATTTTTACACCCATTTTACACTCCAGTCATGTTAAACTCATTTTACACTCCAGTCATTTTACACCCATTTTCACTCTAGTCATTTTACACTCATTTTTCACTCCAGTCATTTTACACTCATTTTATAGTCCAGTCATTTGCATTCATTTTACATGCCAGTACGTCTGCACTCATTTTACACTCCGGTCATTTAGCACTCATCTGACACTCCAGTCAATTCACCCCCATTTTACACTCCATTCATTTTGCACTCATTTCACACTCCAGTCATTTTGCACTCATTTTACACTCCACAAATTTCACACTCCAGTCATTTTACACTCCAGTCATTTTTACACCCATTTTACACTCCAGTCATGTTAAACTCATTTTACACTCCAGTCATTTTACACCCATTTTCACTCTAGTCATTTTACACTCATTTTTCACTCCAGTCATTTTGCACTCATTTTACACTCCAGTCAGTTTACAATCCAGTCAGTTTACACTCATTTTGTACTCTAGTCATTTTGCACTCATTTTACATTCGAGTAATGTTACACTCATTTTACATGCCAGTCAGTTAGCACTCATTTTACACTGCACTCATTTTGCACTCATTTTACACTTCACTCATTGTGCAGTCATTTTACACTCCACTCATTTTGCATTTATTTTACACTCCAGTTATTTTGCACTTATTTTACACTCCATTCATTTTACACCCATTTTTCACTCCATTCGGTTTACACTCATTTTGCACTCCAGTCATTTAACACTCATTTTATAGTCCAGTCATTTGCATTAATTTTACATGCCAGTAAGTCTGCACTCATTTTACACTCCGGTCATTTAGCACTCATCTGACACTCCAGTCAATTCACCCCCATTTTACACTCCATTAATTTTGCACTCATTTCACACTCCAGTCATTTTGCACTCATTTTACACTCCAGTCATTTTGCACTCATTTTGCACTCCACAAATTTCACACTCCAGTCATTTTATACTCCAGTCATTTTTACACCCATTTTACACTCCAGTCATGTTAAACTCATTTTACACTCCAGTCATTTTACACCCATTTTCACTCTAGTCATTTTACACTCATTTTTCACTCCAGTCATTTTACACTCAATTTACACTCGTCATTTTACACTCATTTTGCACTCTAGTCATTTTGCACTCATTTTACATTCCAGTAATGTTACACTCATTTTACACGCCAGTCAGTTAGCACCCATTTTACACTGCACTCATTTTGCACTCATTTTACACTCCAGTCATTTTGCACTCATCTGACACTTCAGTCATTTTACACCCATTTTACACTCCAGTCAGTTTACACTCATTTTGCACTCATTTTACATTCAATCAATCAATCAACTTTTTTCTTATATAGCGCCAAATCACAACAAACAGTTGCCCCAAGGCGCTCCATATTGTAAGGCAAGGCCATACAATAATTATGAAAAACCCCAACGGTCAAAACGACCCCCTATGAGCAAGCACTTGGCAACAGTGGGAAGAAAAAACTCCCTTTTAACAGGAAGAAACCTCCAGCAGAACCAGGCTCAGGGAGGGGCAGTCTTCTGCTGAGACTGGTTGGGGCTGAGGGAAAAAAACAGGAAAAAGACATGCCGTGAAGGGGGGCAGAGATCGATCACTAATGATTAAATGCAGAGTGATGCATACGGAGCAAAAAGAGAAAGAAACAGTGCATCATGGGAACCCCCCCACAATCTACATCTAAAGCAGCATAACCAAGGGATGGTCCAGGGTCACCCGATCCAGCCCTAACTATAAGCCTTAGCGAAAAGGAAAGTTTTAAGCCTAATCTTAAAAGTAGAGAGGGTATCTGTCTCCCTGATCTGAATTGGGAGCTGGTTCCACAGGAGAGGAGCCTGAAAGCTGAAGGCTCTGCCTCCCATTCTACTCTTACAAACCCTAGGAACTACAAGTAAGCCCGCAGTCTGAGAGCGAAGCGCTCTAATGGGGTAATATGGTACTACGAGGTCCCTAAGATAAGATGGGACCTGATTATTCAAAACCTTATAAGTAAGAAGAAGAATTTTAAATTCTATTCTAGAATTAACAGGAAGCCAATGAAGAGAGGCCAACACGGGTGAGATATGCTCTCTCCTGCTAGTCCTCGTCAGTACTCTAGCTGCAGTATTCTGAACCAACTGAAGGCTTTTTAGGGAACTTTTAGGACAACCTGATAATAATGAATTACAATAGTCCAGCCTAGAGGAAATAAATGCATGAATTAGTTTTTCAGCATCACTCTGAGACAAGACCTTTCTGATTTTAGAGATATTGCGTAAATGCAAAAAGGCAGTCCTACATATTTGTTTAATATGCGCTTTGAATGACATATCCTGATCAAAAATGACTCCAAGATTTCTCACAGTATTACTAGAGATCAGGGAAATGCCATCCAGAGTAACGATCTGGTTAGACACCATGCTTCTAAGATTTGTGGGGCCAAGTACAATAACTTCAGTTTTATCTGAGTTTAAAAGCAGGAAATTAGAGGTCATCCATGTCTTTATGTCTGTAAGACAATCCTGCAGTTTAGCTAATTGGTGTGTATCCTCTGGCTTCATGGATAGATAAAGCTGGGTATCATCTGCGTAACAATGAAAATTTAAGCAATACCGTCTAATAATACTGCCTAAGGGAAGCATGTATAAAGTGAATAAAATTGGTCCTAGCACAGAACCTTGTGGAACTCCATAATTAACTTTAGTCTGTGAAGAAGATTCCCCATTTACATGAACAAACTGTAATCTATTAGACAAATATGATTCAAACCACCGCAGCGCAGTGCCTTTAATACCTATGACATGCTCTAATCTCTGTAATAAAATTTTATGGTCAACAGTATCAAAAGCAGCACTGAGGTCCAACAGAACAAGCACAGAGATAAGTCCACTGTCCGAAGCCATAAGAAGATCATTTGTAACCTTCACTAATGCTGTTTCTGTACTATGATGAATTCTAAAACCTGACTGAAACTCTTCAAATAGACCATTCCTCTGCAGGTGATCAGTTAGCTGTTTTACAACTACCCTCTCAAGAATTCCAGTCATTTTACACTCAGTTTACAACCACTCATTTCATACTCCAATTATTTTACACTCATTTTATAGTCCAGTTATTTTGCATTCATTTTACATGCCAGTAAGTTTGCACTCATTTTACACTCTGGTCATTTTGCACTCATCTGACACTCCAGTCAATACACTCCCATTTTACACTCCACTCATTTTGCACTGATTTTACACTTCACTCATTGTGCAGTCATTTTACACTCCACTCATTTTGCACTCATTTTACACTCCAGTCATTTTGCACTCATCTGACACTTCAGTCATTTTACACTCATTTTACACTCCAGTCATTTTTACACCCATTTAACACTCCAGTCAGTTTACACTCATTTTGCACTCATTTTACATTCCAGTCATTTTACACTCAGTTTACAACCACTCATTTCATACTCCAATTATTTTACACTCATTTTATAGTCCAGTTATTTTGCATTCATTTTACATGCCAGTAAGTTTGCACTCATTTTACACTCTGGTCATTTTGCACTCATCTGACATTCCAGTCAATACACTCCCATTTTACACTCCACTCATTTTGTTCTCATTTTACACTCCAGTCATTCTGCACTAATTTCACACTCCAGTCATTTAACACTCATTTTTCACTTCAGGCATTTTACACCCATTTTTCACTCGTCATTTTACACTCATTATGCACTTCAATCATTTTGCACTCAATTTACACTCCAGTCATTTTACACTCATTTTACACTCCAGTCATTTTACACGTATTTTACACTCCAATCAGTTTACACTCATTTTGCACTCTAGTCATTTTGCACTCATTTTACATTCCAGTAATGTTCCACTCATTTTACCACCCAGTCATTTAGCACTCATTTTACACTCCACTCATTTTACACTCCAGTCATTTGACACCCATTTTTCACTCCAGTTATTTTGCAGTCATTTTACACTCCAGTCATTTTGCACTCATTTTACACTCAAGTGACTTTACACCCATTTTACACTCCAGTCATTTTACACTCATTATGTACTCCAGTCATTTTGCACTCATTTTACATTCCAGTCATTTTACACTCCAGTCATTTTGCACTCATTTTACACTCCACTCATGTCATACTCCAGTCATTTTACACTCATTTTATAGTCCAGTCATTTTGCATTCATTTTACACTCCACTCATTTCGCACTCGTCATTTTACACCCATTTGTCACTCCAGTCATTTTACACTCATTATGCACTCTAGTCATTTTGCACTCATTTTACACTCCCCTCATTTTGCACTCATTTTACATTCCAGTAATGTTACACTCATTTTACCACCCAGTCATTTAGCACTCATTTTACACTCCACTCATTTTGCACTCATTTTACACTCCAGTCATTTTGCACTTATTTTACACTCCAGTCAGTTTACACTCATTTTGCACTCTAGTAATTTTGCACTCATTTTACACTCCCCTCATTTTGCACTCATTTTACATTCCAGTAATGTTACACTCATTTTACCACCCACTCATTTTGCACTCATTTTACACTCCACTCATTTTGCACTCATTTTTCACTCCAGTTATTTTGCACTCATTTTACATTCCAGTGATTTCATACTCCAGTCATTTTACACTCATTTTATAGTCGTCATTTTGCATTCATTTTACATGCCAGTACGTTTGCACTCATTTTACACTCCAGTCATTTTGGACTTATCTGACACTCCAGTCAATACACCCCCATTTTACACTCCACTCATTTTGCACTCATTTTACACTCCAGTCATTTTGCACTTATTTTACACTCCAGTCAGTTTACACTCATTTTGCACTCTAGTAATTTTGCACTCATTTTACACTCCCCTCATTTTGCACTCATTTTACATTCCAGTAATGTTACACTCATTTTACCACCCAGTCATTTAGCACTCATTTTACACTCCAGTCATTTTGCACCCATTTTACACTCCAGTCATTTGACACCCATTTTTCACTCCAGTTATTTTGCAGACATTTTACACTCCAGTCATTTTGCACTCATTTTACACTCCAGTGATTTTACACCCATTTTACACTCCAGTCATTTACACTCATTATGCACTTCAGTCATTTTGCACTTATTTTACACTCCAGTCATTTTACACTCCACTCATTTTGCACTCATTTTCCACTCCAGTCATTTGACACCCATTTTTCACTCGTTATTTTGCAGTCATTTTACACTCCAGTCATTTTGCACTCATTTTACACTCCAGTGATTTCATACTCGTCAATTTACACTCATTTTATAGTCGTCATTTTGCATTCATTTTACATGCCAGTACGTTTGCACTCATTTTACACTCCAGTCATTTTGAACTCATCTGACACTCCAGTCATTTTGCACTCATCTGACACTCCAGTCAATACACCCCCATTTTACACTCCACTCATTTTGCACTCATTTTACACTCCAGTCATTTGACACCCATTTAACGCTCCAGTCAGTTTACACTCATTTTGCACTCATTTTACATTCCAGTCATTTTACACTCATTTCATACACCCCCATTTTACACTCCACTCATTTTGTTCTCATTTTACACTCCAGTCATTTTGCACTAATTTCCCACTCCAGTCATTTTACACTCATTTTTCACTCCAGGCATTTTACACCCATTTTTCACTCGTCATTTTACACTCATTATGCACTCCAATCATTTTGCACTCAATTTACACTCCAGTCATTTTACACTCCAATCAGTTTACACTCATTTTGCACTCTAGTCATTTTGCACTCATTTTACATTCCAGTAATGTTCCACTCATTTTACCACCCAGTCATTTAGCACTCATTTTACACTCCAGTCATTTGCCACCATTTTTCACTCCAGTTATTTTGCAGTAATTTTACACTCCAGTCATTTTGCACTCATTTTACACTCAAGTGACTTTACACCCATTTTACACTCCAGTCATTTTACACTCATTATGTACTCCAGTCATTTTGCACCCATTTTATACTCCACTCATTTCACACTCCAGTCATTTTACACTCATTTTATAGTCCAGTCATTTTGCACTCATTATGCACTCCAATCATTTTGCACTCAATTTACACTCCACTCAGTTTACACTCATTTTGCACTCTAGTCATTTTGCACTCATTTTACACTCCCCTCATTTTGCACTCATTTTACATTCCAGTAATGTTACACTCATTTTACCACCCAGTCATTTAGCACTCATTTTACACTCCAGTCATTTTGCACTCATTTTACACTCCAGTCATTTGACACCCATTTTTCACTCCAGTTATTTTGCAGTCATTTTACACTCCAGTCATTTTGCACTCATTTTACACTCCAGTGATTTTACACCCATTTTACACTCCAGCCATTTACACTCATTATGCACTTCAGTCATTTTGCACTTATTTTGCACTCCAGTCATTTTACACTCTACTCATTTTACACTCTAGTCATTTTACACTCATTTTACACTCCACTCATTTTGCACTCATTTTCCACTCCAGTCATTTGACACCCATTTTTCACTCCAGTTATTTTACACTCTGCACTTCAGTCATTTTGCACTTATTTTACACTCCAGTCATTTCTCACTCCAGTCATTTTACACTCCACTCATTTTGCACTCCAGTTATTTTACACTCATTTACACTCCAGTCATTTTGCATTCATTTTACACTCCTGTCATTTTGCAATAATTTTATACTCCAGCCATTTTACACACTTTGGAATGTTTTTGCATTCTGTAGAAAGCAAAAACATTTTGGTTTTCCTTCACAGTTCTTTTTAGGTTTTCTTGTCTCTGCCTCTTTGCTTGCTGACACAAATGTGGCACATATTGTGTTGTTATTTCATTAATAACAAGAGCGATCAGAGATTTCTAACGTACGCCAATCTGGATCCAGATCACCTCCAAAATTCAGTGGCGTCTTCCATGGTCTATGTCATGCTTTGACCCTGGACCTGCCCAGAATCATACTTTGTCCCCCAGTCTACGTCTGTTTCCCTCTCTATAGTCATTGGTTATTTTATCTGTTGCGCTTCGGCCACATGTTGAGTTCTGTTCTAGTTTAGATACAGCCTTTTATTTTCTTTTCATCTTTTTCAGTTCTTGCATTCCTTACTGTGTGTTCCTCTCATGTTTGGATTTTAGGAATCATTATTTCTTAGTTGTTTAACATTTGTCTCGTCACTGCTACATTTGTTTTTGCTGCTTTTGTCTGACATGCCCACCTGTCACTCCTCTCGTCTCGTCCAGCCACGCCTTCCTCCTTGCACGTGCTTCACATCACGCCTTGATTACTCTCTGTATTTAAATCCCATGTTTTCCTCAGCTCACTGCTAGTTTGTTGTGCATCCTGCCTCGTTCCAAGCCTCCTGTATCTTGCCTTAGTCTGTGTTTTTTGCCGTTCTCGACCTCTGCTTGAGCTTGACCATGTTTTTATCTCAGCCAGTTACCCTGCTTCTCCGTGCCTGAACCCAGCCTGTTTTTGGCTCTGTTTTTTTGACACCTCCTATGTACCTGCTTGCTTACTGACTTCGCCTCCACCTCACGACCACTTGTACCTCCGCCTGGCTGACAGTCATCCTGTGTACTGATCTCAGCCTGTTTTTTGATTAAACCTTTTGTTTAATACCTCATCTGAGTCATGAGTCTGCATTAGTGTCTACCTGCCTGCCGTGCCATGCCACCACAGTTCCTGGCAGCCTAATATGTGTCTGTGGTGCAAATTTTGTCAAAATCCGTGCAGACGTTTTGACATAATCCTGCTAACAGACAGACAGACAAATAAATAAATGCTGATGATTTTATTACGTGCTTGGCAGACATAAAATGGAAATAAGAATCTGTGTTATGAGTTATGTGCTTCCTGTCCTCAGAGGGTTTGATTGTTTTGTGGGCACTGTGATCTTTGACTTTGCATGAGTTGCTGTTGGTCATGTTCATTTTCAGTGTTGCTATGGAGAAAGGCCTGATCAGCTAACTGACTCATTATAATAACTTCAATGAATGTGAAGGGGATTTGCTGAGCAGCACCATCTTCAGACTGAAAGTCATTAAAGCAGTGAAGATTCCCGTGAAACGGCAAGAACCCCAAATGGAATCTGATGGCGACTCGTTTTGGCAGTTCAAACTGCTCGTATGTGTAAGAGGTTTCCACAAAGACTTATAAAGGAGTCATTTATGTCACAAGCTGAAAGATAATGCACTCTGAGTGCCTTATGATCACTGTTTATAGTGTCAGCCGTGTGTGAATCACTCGTATTTGTTGGTCCTGTTTGCAAACATCACGGTTTCTTACTTCTTTGTTTTTATTTCACAAACACTTTTTTTCCCAAACTGAGAACACACCTCATAAAGAAATACTTTGGAGAAGAAAAAATCCCTTTTAACAAGAAAATATCAGCAATAGAGCAGAATCAGTGGAGTGACCATCTCCTGTGACCAGAAACAGGCACTCACCAGACAGTTCTTTCAATACACGCTGCTGGTACTGGGATGGACCTACTTTTTTGTATGGAACTGTCTTAATTCTTTGTGAAACAGCTTACACAAGTCAGGTCTGGGAGCATCCACTGGTGCAACGCATCACAACATTCACCACACAGTGGAAATGTTCCGGGTCCTGATGGGCAAACATCCTTGTAGATCCTGCATCCTGAATGTAGCCACCTGACACATGGGCATGTCTTGGGTCCTCGACACTGACACACTGGTACATCAGGTTTCACGAGGTCCAGCAGATGAGACTAGTCCATTTGGAATTTTATACATGAAGAACAGACCCTATATGGTATCAAGGAGAGGAATGTGGAAGGACAGATGGTAGTTGATTAGGCACAAAGGATGGAAATGGCTGTGGTGAACACCTACTTTAAGAAAGGGGAGGAGCACAGGGTGAGATATAAAAGTGAAGGAAGTTGCACACAGGTGGACTACATTCTGTGTAGGAGATGCAAGCTAAGAGAAATTGGAGACTGTAAGGTCGTGGCAGGAGAGAGTGTAGATAGACAACATAGGATGGTGGTTTATAGGATGACCTTAGAGGTAAAGAAGAAGAAGACAGCTCAACAAAAGATCAGATGGTGGAAGCTGAAGGAGGAAGACTGTTGTGTGAAATTCAGTGAGCAGGTGAGAGAGACACTGGATGGAGGGGAAGCAATTTTAGACAATTACTGCAGATGTGGTGAGGGAAACTGACAGGCAGGTACTGGGTGTGACATCTGGACAGTGGAAGGAAGACAAGGAGACTTGGTGGTGGAATGAAGATGGTCAGGAAAGTATATGGAGAAAAAGATTGACAGAAAAGAATTGGGATAGTCGGAGAGATGAAGAAAGTAGACAGGAGTACAAGGAGATGCAGCGTAAGACGAAACGAGAAGGCATTTAGCGAGCTGTACAAGAAGTTGAATAGTAAGGAAGGAGAAAAGGACTTGTACCAATTGGCCAGACAGGGACAGAGCTGGAAAGGATGTGCAGCAGGTTAGGGTGTTAAAAGATGCAGATGGTAAGTGTATTGAGAAGGTGGAGGGAATATTTTGAGGAGCTGATAAGTGAAGAAAATGATAAAAGGCTGGATGATGTGGTGACAGTAAATCAGGAAGTGTAAGGGATAAGTAAGGATGAAATGAAGGCAGCTATGAAGAGGATGAAGAGTGGAAAGGCAGTTGGTCCAGATGATATCCCAGTGGAGGCATGGAAATAAATGTCTTGGAGAGATGGCAGTGTAGTTTCTTACCAGATTGTTTAAGAAAATCTTGGAAAGAGGGAGGATGCCTGAGAAGTGGAGACAAAGTGTGGTGGTTCCTATTTTTAAGAGCAAGGGTGATGTGCAGAGCTGCAGTAACTACAGAGGCATAAATTTGATAAGCCACAGCATGAAGTTATGGGAAAGAGTAGCAGAAGTTAGGCTTAGAAAACAGGTGAAGACCTATGAACAGAAATATGGTTTCATGCTGAGAAAGAGCACTACAGATCCAATGTTTGCTCTGAGAATACTGAAGGAGAATTATAGAGAAGGCCAGAAGGAGTTACATTGGGTCTCATGTATCAACGCTGCGTACGGCGATATTTGAGTGTATATGGGGTGTATGCCAAAACGGCTGCGCTACTTGGCATTTATCAATGTGGTCGTTGGCGTACGCTGCGCTGAAAATATACACCGGGTCGAGAGGTGGCGTAAATTATACACCAAAATGAACCAGCGCTGGAATCCACATAAAAATGAAAATGATCAACATGATAAACAGTGCCATTATACAAATCAATGCATATGTTACATAAATAACACTTTCCTGATTATACTACATAATAATCAATACAAATCCCGCCGTTGCGGGATTGTTATGGAGCATGATCTGTGGCCACAGCGTTACTGCAAAGAAAGCGCTGCTCGCCTTTTTCTCCAGACTTCGAGCCTTTTAGCCAGAGCAGCACTGAGCTTAACTTCATGTGGTGTGATCATTGTAGACTATGAAATTGCTAATAACAACTGTAGTTTCATCATTCCCTTAATTCGCCCGTGCTGCAACCAGGTTTTGTCGTCTCCATTCGGTTGTCACAATAAAATAAATACAGAAATACATTTAAAAAATAAAGACATCTGACAGATTAGGCGTGTCTTATTAATTGAGCGAGCAAATATCCACATGTCAAGAATTATTGACATGTGAAAAGAGAATACAGTGGTCCCTCACTATAACGCCGTTCACCTGTCGTGGCCTCGGAGTCTCGCGGAGTGTTTAGTCCAATTTTGCATGCCTTTTTTTTACAGTGTTCTGTGTTCTGCGTATCTGTTTATAAGAATCTTGTTGCCCAGAAGAGAAAAGAGCGCCAACAACTACTCATAACTGTGTTTGTCACACGGAAACAAACACCTGCTGCAGCCAGGTGTGAGTGGGAAAAGGCGCAGCGCCAGGACGCAGAGGCCCGATCTGTGAAATACTGGTGAGTCACTATTAATAATTTCTTATGTGTCCGACCTCGTTCGTTGATCGTTAAAATTAATTTGTTAGTTCTAAATGCCATCATAATTATTTATAGGAAAACGTTCTATTTTTATTTCTCAAACAAATGTTTGGGCCTGAAAACAGTTTGGTATTATTTTCCTACTAAGGTTTGAACTTTGAGAGTGTTTACACACGAGAGAAAAGTGAGAAAATGTTCATGCCTGATTGAGAAAGTGTATAAACTGTGTAGTGAGGGGTTTTAGAGCTTTGAAACGTCTATAATAATTGTAAAAAATAACGCTGACTACGTCGCGGTTTCGCGTATTACGGGCTATTTTTTAGAACGTAACTCCAACGATTAATGAGGGACCACTGTAACACTTTACTTATTATATACTACAAAACAATTGATACGACAGCCGCTTTTGACGCTCTATTGGCACGCGTCGTGATTGGTGGAGCTCTTTTTCATTGCCGTCTCCCGGCTTCCATGTCGTAAAATGAGGGTGTGTCTGAAGTGGAGTCTGAATATTTATGGGCGTGTTTATTATAATTACGATCGTTTCCACCCGCCGCATTTATCAAGATCACGTCAGGCGTACGCCAGAAATGGGCAGTTGCGCACTGCTTGATACATGTCACGGCGACTTTGGTGTATTTCAAGTTTACGCCGTAAATTTACGCCACAAGTGCGCAACATTGATACATGAGGCCCACTGTGTGCTGGATTTAGAGAAAGCTGATGACAGGGTGTCAAGAAAAGTTGTGGTATTGTATGAGGAAGTCTGGAGTGGCAGAGTAGTATGTGAGGGTAGTGCAGGACATGTACAAGGACAGTATGACAGTGGTGAGATGCGCAGTAGGAATGACAGATTCATTCAGTGTGGATGTGGGATTACACCAAGGATCAGCTCTGAGTCCTTTCTTGTTTGCGGTGGTGATGGACAGGTTGACAGATGAGATGTTTGCAGATGACCCTGTGATCTATAGCAAGAGTAGAGAGCAAAATAAGGATGTTGAGGATGGAGTCAGTAGGTAGGAGGAGAAGTTGGTGTGGCAGAGGATAATACAGAGGATGAGGTGAGATGGAAACAGAAGATCTACTGTGGCGCCCCCTAACAGGAAGACGGAAAAAAGGAAAAAGATTAATTGGCATTCACTGCATCCAGAAAGTATCCAGCACTTCACTTTTTCCACATTTTGTTATGTTACAGCCTTATTCAAAAATGGAGTAAATTAATTTTTCCCTCAAAATTCTACTGACAACACCCCATAATGACAATATCAAAAACGTTTTTGTTTTATAAATTTATTCAATAAAAAAAATAAAAACTAAGATCACACGTACATAATATTCACAGCCTTTGCGCAATACTTTCTTCAGGTCTGGGCTCTGGCTGTGCCAGTGAAGGACATTCACAGAGTTGTCCTGAAGCCACTCCTTTGATATCTTGGCTGTGTGCTTAGGGTCATTGTCCTGCTGAAAGATGAACAGTCACCCAAGTCTGAGGTCAAGAGCACTCTGGAGTTTTCATCCAGAAAAAAAAAGCATTGCTGCATTCATCTTTCCCTCAATCCTGACTAGTCTCCCAGTTCCTGCTGCTGAAAAACATCCCCACAGCATGATGCTGCCACCACCATGCTTCACTGTAGGGATGGTGCCTGGTTTCCTCCAAACATGACACCAAAGAGTTCCATCTTTGTCTCATCAGACCAGAGAATTTTGTTTCTCATGGTCTGAGAGTCCTTCAGGTGCCTTTTGTCAAACTCCAGGCAGGCTGCCATGCGCCTTTTACTAAGGAGTGGCTTCCGTCTAGCACTCTATCATACAGTCCTGATTGGTGGATTGCTGAAGAGATGGTTGTCCTTCTGGAAGGTTCTTCTCTCTCCACAGAGGAATGCTGGAGCTCTGACAGAGTGACCATCGGGTTCTTGGTCACCGCCCTGACTATGGTCCTTTTCCCCCGATCGCTCAGTTTAGATGGGCGGCCAGCTCTAGGAAGAGTCCTGGTGGATCTGAACTTTTTCCATTTACAGATGATGGAGGCCACTGTGCTCAATGAGACATTCAAAGCAGCAGAAATGTTTCTGTACCCTTCGCCAGATTTGTGCTTGGAGACAATCCTGTCTTGCAGGTCTACAGACAATTCCTTTGACTTCATGCTTGGTTTGTGCTGTGACTTTCAACTGTGGGACCTTATATGCAGACAGATGTGTGTCTTTACAAATCATGTCAACTGAATTTACCTCAGGTGGACTCTAATTAAGCTGTAGAAACATCTCAAGGATGAACAGTGGAAACAGGAGGCACCTGAGCTCAATTCGGAACTTCATGGAAAAGACTGTAAATACTTATAGACATGTGATTTCATAGTTTATTTATTTTTAATAAATTTGCAAAAATCTCTAAAACCTTTTTCATGTTGTCATTATGGGGTATTGTGTGTAGAATTTTGAGGAACAAATTAATTTTCTTCACATTGGAATAAGGCTGTAACAAAACAAAATATGGAAAAAGTGAAGCACTGTGGATACTTTCTGGATGCAGTGTAACTGTGAAGAATAACAGAGCTTCACAGTGTCTCTCCCAGAGCAGCCGAGGTGGCCAAATGGTTAGTGTGCTTGGTTTCAGTGTGAAGTTTCCTGGTTCAAACCCCACCCCTGCCACATTTCTCCATATAATATGGAGTTGAATCAGAAAGGCCATCTGGTGTAAAACTTGCAACATGCAGATCCACCTCGGATCTGTGGTGGCGACCCTGAGTGAAAAAAGGAGCATCCGAATGGTCTTACTTTTACACAGTATCTGTCCCAGAGGTCCATGTCAAAGAAGCAACATGAATTTATTGAGTTTAAGCTGCTCCCAGTACAGTATGAATTAATGAATCTTTAATGATGTCATGCTAATGACTTTAGCAGACTGTTTGAAAAAGTGTTGGGTGATAAATGAATGGTTCTTTAATCTTTCTCTTATTCTTTCTGCCACTTTGTGAAGGAATATCGAGACAGAAAGAAGGAGAACCAAGAGCGTCTTGCAGAGGACACTGAGGCCAACGAAGCTTCTGATGCCCCTCTTCCTCCTCACAGTACCCCCAGAGAGCGGCTGTGGCGAGCCTTCGAGAACCCTCACACATCCACCATGGCGCTGGTCTTTTACTACGTCACTGGCTTCTTCATCGCCGTCTCCGTGATTGCCAATGTGGTTGAGACTGTCCCCTGCAAGCCCCCTAAAGGCAGGGTCAACGACCTTCCCTGCGGAGAGAAGTATCAGCTGGCCTTCTTCTGCATGGACACGGCCTGCGTGCTCATCTTCACCTTTGAGTATTTGATGCGTTTGTTTGCTGCACCCAGTCGCTGCAAGTTCATGCGCTCGGTGATGTCCGTGATCGACGTGGTGGCCATCATGCCATACTACATTGGTCTGGTCATGCCAGAGAATGAAGATGTGAGTGGGGCCTTTGTAACCCTGAGGGTGTTCCGTGTCTTCCGGATCTTTAAGTTCTCCAGGCACTCTCAGGGTTTGAGGATTTTGGGCTACACGCTGAAGAGCTGCGCGTCCGAGCTCGGCTTCCTGCTCTTCTCCCTCACCATGGCCATCATCATCTTTGCCACCGTTATGTTCTACGCTGAGAAGGGCACGAAGAGCTCCAACTTCACCTCCATCCCGGCCTCCTTCTGGTACACCATCGTCACCATGACAACACTTGGGTGAGTTTGACCGTGTGTTTTTGTTGTTGGTGGTCTGCTGATTGTTGCCTTTATAGGCTGTTCACATCGTCACCATGACAACACAGTGTCTGCACTGTTTGTGCGAACATGTGTTGGCTTGACAAGTCACGTAGCGGCAGTGGTTTCCTGTAGGCGCTGCTGCGTGAGGTAACGGTTTTTAGTGAAACATATTTTAAAACAGTTCTGTGTCACATTTGTTTTCAATGAATTTGCAATTTGTATTTTGGTTTACATTGATAAATAAGACATTAAATCAGTCTAAAGCCGTGGTCACAACCCGCCGTACTTGCACGTGCGTGCAGTCTACTTGCAAAAACGTGGGCTATATTTGGAGATCTGTACATTGTAAGTACTGCCTCAGTACGAATTTAGGAGCATGCAGACACACACAGACACGCCGTAGAGGTTTTAGTGCATGTAGAACTTTCGCTGCGGTCAGGCTGCGGATTCACCAGCAGTACAGATGACGCACGTTGTGAGTACTGCCTCAGTACGGATTACGGCACTCACCACATACTATGGAGGCCAACAGACTTGCATGCACAACGCAGCTTCTCACTTGAAGTTAGACTTTATTTCCAAACTTCAGCAACACAGACACTCCACAGCTTCAGTCTGATAACTAACTGTAACTTTCTGAGGCAAGTAAACACTCGTACAACTGACTGCTGCAGGCTGGACATGCTCATGCATTGCGACGCCGAGAAACACCTGCCGCTCCGGTCCCGCTCATAAAAAAGAAAAGCGACCCCACACGCACACACACACTGCTTTATTGTCAACTCTCTTTATCGTTACACTCCTAGAGACATGCATTGAACGTACTCCCTCCCTCCTCTTGCTACTGCCTCCGTACGTTTTCACAAAAACGTAGTGGCCGTGGCATCCACAGAAAACGTACGGCGAAAAAAAACGCATGGTGGGTTGTGACCGGGGCTTAAAGGTTGATTTTTCTAAAGCAAGAAGTTCATCTGGAATTTGTGTTGTATGAATATACTTGCTGGGGTACCCGGCACTGCCCAGGTTAACCTGTTTTAGACATAACCCAAATATCAATCATTTTAATCAAAACAATTGCTCAACATTTGTTTTTGTAATGCTGATGTCTTATAAATATAATAGTTAAGGGGCTAAAGTTTGTCCAGCAGAACTATAAGAGGTGAACTCCCCAAACTAAGTGGAAATACTTGGTTAAAAGACAAACACATTTGAAGTCCTTCATGCAGATTTTGTTTTGTAATCAAATTTATAACAAAATTACACACAAAAGGTAGGTAACAGTAAATGTAAATATCAATGAATCAAAATTGAGGTAGTGGTGTATTTCACTGTTTTTACATTGCAATTTTACAAACATAAAATGAATGTATTCAGGCAGGAAGGCAAACTGGGTTGTACAGGACAGTCAGGTGCTTAACAGTTGAGAACATAAAGTAGCTGAAGAAAGGGATTAAATAAACAGAGATGGCCAACACATATATAGGACTGGAAATTTGAATCTGCCTGGTCATACCCACAGCCTCAGCCTGCATGTTGTTTTGCTGAGTGTGCTGTGACTATGCTGTGCTGAGTGTGCTGTAGAAAGGGATTAAATAAACAGAGATGGCCAACACATATACAGGGCTGGAAATTTGAATCTGCCTGGTCATACCCACAGCCGGCTATTTTGGGGATAATTTTCAGTTCAACTTTAAAAAAATGGTACCAGTTTGTGGGCAGCACGGTGGCTTAGTGGTTAGCACTGTTGCCTCACAGCAAGAAGGTCATGGGTTCAATTCCCACCTGTGGAGTTTGCATATTCTCCCTCAGTTTGTGTGGGTTTCCTATGGGCACTCCGGTTTCCTCCACATCTAAAGACATGCTGGTTAGGTGGATTGGAATCTTTGAATTGTCCGTAGGTGTGCAAGTGGGTGTGACTGTGTTTGTTTGTCTGTTTTTGGCCCTGTGACAGACTGGCGTCCTGTCCTGGGTGTACCCCGCCTCACGCTCTATGACTGCTGGGATAGGCTCCAGCCCCCCGCGACCCTTAATTGGACTAAGCGGTTGAAGATGAGTGTGTGTGTGTGTGTACCAATTTGTTCCCCATGTCATGAGGATTCAGAATATATATAGTTTTTAGGGCTACATATTATAGTTTTGAAGTTTATCCCGGACAGACAGGCAGGCAGACAGACAGACATATGTAGCCCTTTATGTATATAGATTCATCAGTTTCAAACCTGTTGTAAGTCTTTAGTGTTAAATGCTCTGCTGGGAAAGTGATCTGTGGTGGACTGGAGTTCCATCCAGGTGGAGACTCTTGTCCACATTGTGGTACAGAACACGGGATAAACAGCCGTGTGCCTCAGGGCCTGTCGAGGACGGACAGAGCATACATAAAGTATTCTACTCACAACACCCCATAATGACAACATGAAAACTTTTTTTCCTTTGTTACATATTTTTTAAGAATAAAAACTAAGAAATCAGATGTCCATAAGTATTTACAGCCTTTGTTCAATACACCTTCAGCAGCAATTACAGCCCCAAGTCTTCTTAAATATGATGCCACAAGCTTGGTGCACCTATCTTTGGGCAGTTTGGCCTCTCTCCTTGTCCTCCCCTCAGTCTTAGGCAGCAGTAAATCCCTGTCCATTTGTCTCCTTGGCAGGAGTGTCCTCATTTGTCCATACATGGACAATAACCTGCGTTCGTCCATCACATGTGGATCAGGTCATGTGTTGGTGCAGCACTTCATGTTTGAACATGGGAACAGTCCTCCAGTCACAGGAAGAACATGCGATCAATAATGATGTCAAACTGATGTTTAAGCTCTGTCACTGTGTCTTCTGTCCCCTCGCAGCCTCGTCCTGCTGCCATGTCTCATCATGCTGCAGTTATTGCTTTGCTTCTGTCTTTTATCACCGAGCAAATAAAACCAAACGATAAAGAGACAAAGCAGTAAGTCTAATTCTGCTGCAGGCGCGCGCACACACACACACACGCACACACACACACACTCAGACGCACAAACACACAGACACACGCAAACACACACATACACACACACAGACACACACAAACACTCACACAGACATATACACACACACACACACACACACGCGCAAACACTCACACACACGCACAAACATAGACACACACACACCTGATCCTTTTAGTCATTTGAGTGAAAATCATGTTCGTCTCCTTTGTATTTATACGTCAACATTAAAATGTAAATATAAGAAGTTACGTTGGTTTGTGTTGTTTTAGTTGAAGGTTTTTGGTCTCTGTGGTTTTCTGATTTTGCCACGTGTAGTTTTATTGGTCGACGTCATTAGATTCCAATCACGTCAATCAGAGAGTCTGATTGGTTCATACTGCTGAGGCCCGTTATCGCCCTCTAGTGGTTCCATGTTTAGTTACTGTTGATGATGTTCTGCTCCACGTGAACACCGGCTCGCCTCCGTCTGTGTGAGACAAACCACATGTTCACGTCACTCAATATTTTAACCATCAAACTCGGTCAAAGTTTCAATTCATCGACTTTCCACCGTCATGTTGCATTCCGCCAGCTGGACCGTGTTTACACAGACTCGCTGGGTAGCCAGAATTGTTCTGAGCCCAGAATGCATTGCGCCGGCCGAGATACAGTCTGCTTCTTCATCAGCTTATTATTCCAGCCGCTTTCCACAGATAATGCCGTTGGACATTTTGGGGTGGCTGAGGTGTGGTGACCTTTATGGTTGTCATGGTAACCGTCACCTTCTGCTCTTCCCCCACAGATGACCCCTCACCTGAGGGCACCACTGACTTTTATCTCAGACCTTCAAATTTAAATACTTAACTCTTTAAATTCACATCGAGAGCAACAACAAACGGTCACGGGTTTAAATCCTGCTGCCAGTGAGCAAAGTGGCCAACGCCAGTACTGCAAACATGGTTCTGTTTTTCATGGTACGAGTTCTGTTTTTCATTAACCTTTGACATTTACAAAAAATAAATAAATAAAAAAGGTGATGACATCATATGATGACATCATCAGTAAAACACGATAATCATTCTGTGGTCATTAAAAAAAAAACAAAAAAAAATGTTTGAAGGTGGAACTCGTTAAAGTTTCACATAATTACATGTGATGGTGGAAAATACAAAACTGAAGCAGTTCCTCAATTAACTGAACAGAAAACATGTCAAAAATGAATGGAAACAATTAAATCATTAAAAATTTATTGAGAAAAATATTTGAGCTGAGCTGCATTTAAACTCCTTCAACATACACTCAATAACAGAAATATATTTTACAAATTAACACATTTATTTTCACTCTTATGTTTCATGCCATGAAGTAAAACATCAAAGAGTTCTATACACAAATGCATTAAAATCCATGTTAATGAGCACTTCACCTTCACCAAGTTAATCCGTCCACCGAACACGAGCTGATTACACGCCGCGATTATCGCAAAAAGGTCACAATGCAAACTGTAAAATGTGCCATTTGTATTTGGTGCTTTTGGTAAAGCATCAAGAGGTCAGTTTGACGTAAGACTATAGATCTGGCTGTCCTTACTGGGCGCCATGATGGCAGTTAGATGTAAGGAGCTGGATTTGGCTGTCCTTACCGGGTGCCGTGATGCCGGTTGGAGGTAAGGAGCTGGAGTTGGCTGTCCTTACCGGGTGCCGTAATGCCGGTTGGACAGAAAAAGTTGGATTTGCCTGTATCTTACCGGGTGCCGTGATGCTGGTTGGCCAGAAGAAGCTGGATTTTGCTGTCCTTACCGGGTGCCGTGATGCCGGTTACACATAAGGAGCTGGATTTGGCTGTCCTTATCGGGTGCTGTGATGCTGGTTTGATGTAAGGAGCTGGATTTGGCTGTCCATACTGGATGCTGTGATGCCAGTTGGACAGAAGAAGATGGATTTGGCTGTCTATACCGGTGCCGTGATGTCGGGTGGACAGAAGAAGATGGATCTGGCTGTTCTTACCGGGTGCCGTGACGCCGGTTGGACAGGAGAAGCTGAATTTGGCTGTCCGTACCGGGTGTTGTGATGCCGGGTGGACAGAAGAAGATGGATTTGCCTGTCCGTACTGGGTGTCGTGATGCCGGTTGGACAGAAGAAGCTGGATTTGGCTGTCCTTACTGGGTGCCGTGATCCCGGTTGGACAGAAGAAGATGGATTTGGCTGTCCGTACCGGGTGTCGTGATGCTGGTTGGACAGAAGCTGGATTTGGCTCTCCGTACTGGGTGTCGTGATGCCAGTTGGACAGGAGAAGCTGGATTTGGCTGTTCTTACTGGGTGCCGGGATGCCGGTTGGACAGAAGAAGTTTGATTTGGCTGTCCTTATCGGGTGCCGTGATGCCGGTTGGACAGAAAAAACTGGATGTGGCTGTCCTTACCAGGTGGCGTGATGCTGCTTGGAAAGAAGAAGTTGGATTTGGCTGTCCTTACCTGGTGTCCAGATGGTGGTTGGACAGAAGGAGCTGGATTTGGCTGTCCTTACTGGGTGCCGTGATGCTGGTTGGATGTAAGGAGCTGGATATGGCTGTCCTTCCCTGGTGCTGTGATGCTTCTTGGACATAAGGAGCTGGATTTGGCTGTCGATACCGGGTGCCATGTTGCCGGTTGGACTTAAGGAGCTGGATTTGGCTGTCCTTACTGGGTGCCATGATGCCAGTTAGACGTAAGGAGCTGGATTTGGCTGTCCTTCCTGGGTGCTGTGATGCCGCTTGGATGTAAGAAGCTGGATTTGGCTGGCCTTATCGATTGCTGTGATGCTGGTTTGATGTAAGGAGCTGGATTTGGCTGTCCGTACTGGGTGCCATGATGCCAATTGGACAGAAGAAGATGGATTTGGCTGTCCATACCAGTGCCGTGATGTCGGGTGGACATAAGAAGATGGATTTGGCTGTCCCTACCAGGTGCCGTGATGCCGGTTGGACAGGAGAAGCTGGATTTGGCTGTCTGTACCGGGTGTCGTGATGCCGGTTGGACAGGAGAAGATGGATTTGCCTGTCCGTACTGGGTGTCGTGATGCCGGTTGGACAGGAGAAGCTGGATTTGGCTGTCTGTACCGGGTGCCATGATGTTGGTTGGACAGAAGAAGTTGGATTTGGCTGTTCTTACCGGGTGCCGGGATGCCGGTTGGACAGAAGAAGTTAGATTTGGCTGTCCTTACTGGGTGCCCAGATGGCGGTTGGACAGAAGAAGCTGGATTTGGCTGTCCTTACTGGGTGCCGTGATGCTGGTTGGATGTAAGGAGCTGGATTTGGCTGTCCTTCCCATGTGCCGTGATGCCGCTCGGATATAAGGAGCTGGATTTGGCTGTCCTTACCGGGTGCCGTGTTGCCGGTTGGACGTAAGGAGCTGGATTTGGCTGTCCTTCCTGGGTGCTGTGATGCCATTTGGACATATGAAGCTGGATTTGGCTGTCCTTACCGGGCGCCGTGATGCCAGTTGGGCAGA
This sequence comes from Thalassophryne amazonica, assembly GCF_902500255.1. Classification (NCBI taxonomy): domain Eukaryota; kingdom Metazoa; phylum Chordata; class Actinopteri; order Batrachoidiformes; family Batrachoididae; genus Thalassophryne; species Thalassophryne amazonica. The sequence continues at coordinate 20,250,982 of NC_047108.1, forward strand.
AGAAGATGGATTTGGCTGTCCATACCGCATGTCGTGATGCTGGCTGGACAGAAGAAGCTGGATTTGGCTGTCCTTACTGGGTGCTGTGATGCTGGTTGGACAGAAGAAGATGGATTTGGCTGTCCATACTGGTGCTATGATGCCAGGTGGACGGAAGAAGATGGATTTGGCTGTCCTTACCGGGTGCCGTGATGCCTGTTGGGCAGGAAAAACTGGATTTGGCTGTCCATACCGGGTGTCATGATGCCGGTTGGACAGAAGATGATGGATTTGGCTGTCCATACTGGTGCCGTGATGCCGGTTGGACAGGAGAACCTGGATTTGGCTGTCCTTACCGGGTGCTGTGATGCCGGTTGGACATAAGGAGCTGGATTTGGCTGTCCTTCCCAGGTGCCGTGATGCCGGTTGGACGTAACATGCTGGATTTGGCTGTCCTTCCCGGGTGCTGTGATGCCGGTTGGACGTAAGAAGCTGGATTTGGCTGTCCACACAGGGTGAGCAACTTGTCATTTTTCTGAACTAACACCTTGCACCTAGCCCCTTGGACTCGTTGGTGCACTTGAACAGTAGATTCTTCCACCAAGATTCAGGACAAGACTTTTCAACCTGGGTTTCTGTAGGCCTTTGTGACATCATAGATAAGGAGTTTTATGGTTTCATAAAGTCAGTCTTTGAAATACCAAGAAAGATGAAAAAATGAAGGACAAGCTAAAAGGAAATATTTAAGCAGAAGTCTGTTCCTGAACCAGAGGTCGGGTCCATGTGTTTCTCCATCAGTCTGAGGTTCGCTTCAGAGCAGTGATAAGGTCATCAGGCGGCACGTCATTGGAGCAGCGCCGCAGATCTCTGTAATCTGATGTTTGGCAAAGTTTGATCAGCTGATATATCTGAACGTTTGTGATGCTGAAAATAAAGTTTATTTATAGATCTGCACTGTAAAACTCCGCTTTTAGAGTCTTCGCTGTTTCATCAATTCAGGTTTATTTTTACATCCCAAAGTCACAGAATGTCTCATTGCGCTTCAGTTCACAAAATTCTACTTCCTGGGTGCCTGGAAGTCTCTTCAGAATGAGGAGAGCGCCAGCCACAGGCCAACATGGTCACAGTTAGAGAGAAACATCACAAAAACACACATGAAAGAAATGAGAACCCTGAAGACTCAAACCATGGTCTGAGTCAGTGATCAGTGCAGGAGCAGACAAAAACTGCACTAACAGCCACCGAGGCCTGACACTCCTTCAGACTCCTCACAACACTCTTTGTGGCTTCCCTCACTTGTCTCCTTTGTCCACTCTAAAAACACAGACTCTAAACCCCCTAAACACAAGAGACGGGATCTGTTCAGCGGTCTTTGTGCGGCCATGAAACCATGTCAAACGCCACATCACACCAAACAGGTGCTCAGCTTCCACCAGGACCTTTACAATGTCCTCGTGGCGTCCTCTCACAACTGTCATGATCACAATGGTCGCCGTGAAGTATGATGTTGCACCTGACTTCCACAGGAGAGTCACCAAGGCCGGAGAACTCCCAAATACTACACAAAAACACCTCGCAGACCACCCCGCGACTGCCCTGCGACCGCCCCATGACTGCCCTGCGACCGCCCGACTGGTACACAGTGACAACAGCAGATCATCCACTGTAACATGACTGGGGTGACGCGACTTTGGACGCAAACTCAGAAAAAAAGAGGAATATCATTTCAGAATCACTGCCAGCGTGTGCATGATGATAGGGGCTGTGTGCCATGAATTTTATGGAGAAAATTCTTTTTATAAAGTGCAAAATGAGTTCCTTGTCCACTGAGTTCATCAGAGAGTTTGTCTTCTACTCTTCTGTAGCTGGTGGTTCATTCTGGGCTTCTGAAAGCTCCAGTGTCAATTCAGGTCAGTGGACATGAAGCTCAGGGGTTGGGGGGCATATTGGGGAGATTCTGTTTTCTTCCTCCTGGTAGGTGTTTGTCCCCTGGGCTGCTGAGGGTGTCAGGTCCTTGTCCTGTTCTGGCCTTGAGGTCTCCACAGACTACAATGGTGATTGTGAGCCTGGCAATGGTCATTTCCTCCTCTAGGATAGAGAACATGTCTTCAGTAAAATGAGGGGATTCGGCTGGAGGAATGTAGGCAGCGAGGAAATTTCTCTCAGTTTGTCTGAGTTTCTTATTTATTTCTAAGCAAATATAAAAAGTTCATTTTTTGATGACCTTAAAGGAGTGGGTCAGTTCTAATTTGTACCATAATATGCATATGTCATGAACATGAACGTGTGAAGCTCTTCAGCATCTCACCATTTTTTCAGTAAATGCTTCTGAAGAGCATTAGCATGGCTAAAAATCTTCAGCTTCTGAAGGGTTCCCCCCTCCCCAACTACAGCCCTCTAAACCCTGTCATTTTAAGCATTTTTTAAATTTGCATCTCACATGCCTGGAAAAGAGTCCTCACCATGTAATTTAGGTCCTTCAAACTTTTTTTTCAGTAAATGCTTCTGGGGCGCATAAGCATGGCTAAAAAAAACTTCAACTCCTGGGGGGCAAAACCCGCCATAACCCCCTGCCACTTTAACCATTTTTAGTGTAAATTCATATTCACACTTTTCAGCTAGTTGACAGCAGGCTGCACAACATGGCCAAATTAGCTGAACTTTCAGGTCTTCTTGTTAAGAAAATCCTCCTCTACACCACTTCACCAGGAAGCTGTATTTTCTATTTTCTATTAAATTTGTATTAAGTTGTAGAGATTTGCTATCAGTATGAGTTTAAGGAAGATAATTCTAGATTTTAAATTAAAATGTGTGAAATACCAAGTGTTCCAAGACTATTGAGGGCAATTGAGAAACACTTGGGCAGCATCTTACATCTCAAATAAGTAAACAGAGCATGAATCAGCTGCTATGTGCTCATGTTATTAACCTAAAATCACCGGAGAAACACGTATACCATACCATACCATACCAGCTTTATTTATAAAGCACCTTAAGACAGCCTGCGCTGACAGAAAGTGCTGTACACTAAAAACAAAACACAAGTTAAAATACAATAAAATGAAGATAAGAACCACTAAAATACAACTTAAAACATTATCAAACTAAGCCTCATTTGTATCAAAAGCCAAGGAATAAAGATAGGTTTTTAAACAAACTTTAAAAATGGCCAATGAGGGTGCCTCCCTAATACCCAGAGGCAAACTGTTCCACAGTTTGGGAGCAATAGCAGAGAAAGCCCTGTCCTCTCTGAGCTTTCTCTTCGACCTAGGCACTAGCAGGAACAGCTGGTCAGCTGACAAGCGAGACCGACTACGTACATAAGGCTGAAGAAGCCCAAAGAGGTACGACGGAGCTAAACCATGAAGAGACAAAAACGAACATAAGAATCTTAAAATGGTCCCTTGTAAAGTGCTTTGAGCGTCTGATGCAGATGGAAAAGCGCTATATAAATGCAGTCCATTTACCATTTACTATTACCCTAAAATGAACGGGCGACCAAAGAAGTGCGGCCAGGACAGGAGTCATATGTTCCCTCCTCCGCGGCCCTGTCAGAAGCCGCGCCACAGCATTCTGGACCAACAGTAGATGGGAAAGAAGGGACTAATTTACTCCCACATAGAGCGAATTGCAGTAATCCACACAAGATGACACAAAAGCATGAATGACCATCTCGAAATGTTGCCGGGAAAGAAAAGGTTTCAATGTTGTCAAACACCGCAAGTGATAAAAACCAGATTTCACCACTGCTGCAATCTGACTGTCCAATTCAAGATCACAATCCATTTTAAAACCAAGATTAAGAATAACTGGTTTAAAATATGCCTCCAGGGTCCCAAAAACAACAGAGAAGGACTCACAAAGCATACTAGGTCCAAAAACTGCCACCTCTGTTTTCTTTTCATTAAAACTCAGAAAATTCAGGGCAAGCCAGACTTTAATATCTTCTAAACACACCAAGAGCCATTTTAAAGACTGACCATCCCTTTGAGCCACCGGCAGATAAATCTGATAATCATCTGCATAGCAGTGAAATAAGATCCCATGTCTTCTGAAAATAGTCCCCACAGGCAGTAAATATAAAGACAATAACAGAGGCCCCAAATGGAGCCCTGTGGGACGCTGCATGTCAAAGGGACTACAAAAGATTCAAAGCCATCCACATACACAGAAAATGACCTGTCAGTCAGATTGGACCAGAACCATTCAAGCACAGTACCACCAATGCCCACCAAGTGATGTAGCCGGGATAATAAAATACTGTTAGATTCAGCAAAACCAAGACAACAGAATTACCTTCGTCACATGCAAGAATAAGTAACGCCGACTCTGTGCTATGAAATGGCTTAAAACCTGACTGAAACTCTTCCAAAATTCCATTATCATTCAAAAAATTACAGACAAGAAAGGTAGTTTAGAAATGGGCCTGTAATTGGCCAAATAAGAGTGATTGAGACTGGGTTTTTTCAGCAAAGGCTGGACCACTGCATGTTTAAATTTTGCCGAAACCACCCCGGAAAACTTTATAATTGCCAGCACCAGCTGCCCGATGCACCACAAAATTTCTTTAAAAAAAACGTGGGGACACAGGATCGGAAGAAGAACCGAATTTGATGTGCCCTACTACATCTTCCAAAAATGAAAAGCTCACAGGATCAAACTGAATAAAAGTGAGAGGACAAGAAACCAAAGCAGATGGGTCAGATGTAGGAACTAAGATAGAAGCCCTAATATTGTCTACTTTGACCACAATTATGTGTGGGACCAATTACAGACTGAACCAAATTGAAAAAATCAAGAAGGCTGAAAAGTCTCTTACCTGTGGCCTATCAGGATAAACACACATGAATATTAAAATCTCATAAGGCAAATATAATAAAAGGCAAATAAAATATAAGGTGACCTAAATTAAAGGAGAAATGCCGCTTTTAACAACCTGCACCTCCTTTATGGCATAAAATACGGCCGTTTACCTCACTGGGTCCTATAACTAGGACTCTGTGGTTCAGATGATGTGATCATCTTCAAATCTGGCTCAAACATTTTTCTTCTTCTACTAAGGTGGATTAGAACTCTATGGGGAAGACAGCGCCAACTATTGTACAGGAGGGACCTAGCAGTCAATATGTGTCACCGATTTCAAAATGGTTCTTTTCAACCAGACCTGTGCTGCTGTGACATGTCAATCATCTGGGTGGCACCTGGGGTGTCAATCAGATTTCAGGGGAGTCCAGTGCAACTCAGCTACACTCATGCCAGGAAGTGTTCAATATTTGACATTTCCTGCTTCACTGTGAACTCAAAATGGGGCACTTCCTGTTTGGGACTCAGTGTACCATGAGCAAGTTGTGTGCCGTGCAGTGGCATGCAGCTCGTATTAGCGTACCTCCTGAGTCTCTTCCTTGTTTGATTCGTGTTAGTTTGGTGGATGGTACTACAAGTTCTCTATAGTTTACAGGGCAGCCGGATGGACCGTCTCCTCTGTGTCGTGTCTCCTGTAGGACAATGACGTCTGTGTTTGCAGTTTCTTTGGTGAAGTCTGGGTTCCTGCTCTTTAGGCCAAAATTAGTTGACTTCAGACCTCGTATGTTCCAAGATGAAATAGTCAGTAATTTGTGTTCCATGTTTCAACATGTTTTTCCAGAGGGTTTAGGCCTGGACCAGGGCTGTGTAGAGCTCGCTCAGCATCTGTGGTATGCTCAGGTCAAAGTATGGGGCTCTGTCAGGTGCAGGGATAGGGATTGCTCTGCTTACAACCTGCACATATGTGTGGTGTGGTGTTGGCAAGAGGGGGTAGGTTGAGCCTGGGGTGCGATGAGATGTCCTCTGGCTGTTGCAGGGTATCCTCTGGGTGTCGCAGGATGCCCTCTGGATGGAATGGGCCCTTTGGGTGCAGCATGGTGTCCTCTGTCTGCTACAGGGTGTCCTCTGGGTGAAGCAGGTCCTCTGGGTGCAGCAGGGTGTCCTCTGGTTGGAGTAGGTCCTCTGGGTGCCCCAGGGTGCCCTCTAGATGGAACGGGTCCTCTGGCTGCTACAGGGTGTTCTCTGTGTGCAGCAGGTCCTGTGGTTGTTGGCCTGGGTGAGGAGCTCCTCTGTTGGTTGTTCCTATGGGAGGTGTTTAGTCTGCGGTTGAGTGTGATGTCCTTCAGGGTCTTTGCAAAAACTGGGACTGCTGCCTTGAGGACATGCACTTCATCATACAGGCTGTGCAGGTCTAGGGTGGTGCGGGGTGCCAGATAATCATTTGGCTTCAATGCACACTCTCTGGAGATTTGTGTGTTTATTCTTTGGATGAGGGCGGGCTGGAAGTCCCATCTGGGTAGCCAGGACAGCATGACTACCTTTGTGTTGGTAATGTAGCTTTTTCTATCACTCTCTTGATTGACATTACTACAAGTCTTCTCCCTGCCTTCTCAAGCCATTCATGCCAGTGTGTATAATGATGTGGCTGGAGGACCCCGGGCGGTCAGTCAGTAGATCCGTGGCCTGTCTTGTATTGTGGGTTGTTTGCTTGTCTGCATTCTCACCTTGTTTTGTAGCTTTAGCACCTCTTCTTCTCCTGCCTAAACACCTTCTCGTTATCCCTGAGCCTTTTCACCTCGGCCCAGAGCTGCCTCGTCTCCTAGTTGTTTTGAAGTATTTTCATCACAGCCAGAGATCAGCTAGGTCTCTCCCCCACCTCGCTGTCACTGAGTTTGGGTGGAGGGTTGGTTCTGTCTTTGGTTGTTGTATGCCCAGATTGAAGTGTGATGCGTTTGTGTTCCATTTCCACTTGTCTGACCTCTAACTGAGTGAATTTGTCTCTCAGCTCAGTTAGCAGGAGGACCTCTGTGGTGGGGGGTTGGTTTTGTTGTTGTTCTGTCATGTTGTCAGCAGAAGACTGAAAATCAGAATCAGAATCGCCTTTATTGTCATTGTAATTTGCATTACGAGATTTGAGTGCAACTCCAAAAAGGTGCTTTCCGTGGTGCGAGTCATTTTTAGCCAAATAAAAGATAGTGAAATTTAACGGTAAATTATTCAGAGTATATGTACAACGAATATAAACATAAGGTAAAATAAAATAAAATGTGGACCAAGTAAAATGTAAAACGAGAATTATATACAACTGTGGAATCATATTGCATGGGAAAATTGCACATGGTTTACAGATATTGCACAAGAAACTTGAAAGGTACGGATTACAGTGATTTGTTATTGTTCAGTGCAGTGATAGCTCTGGGGAGAAAGCTGTCCCTGAGTCTGCTTGTCCTAGTTTTGATTGACCTATACCGTCGGCCGGAGGGTAGTAGATCAAACAGGTGGTTGCTGGGGTGGGATGTGTCTTTGCTGATGCTGGCAGCTCTGCTGAGGTAGCGAGAGCTGGCAATGTCTTCCAGGCTGGGCAGAGAGCAACCAGTGATCCCCTGGGCCATTTTGATCACCCTCTGCAGCGCTCTCCTGTCTGCTGCTGAGCACCCCCCACACCACACTGTGATGCAGTACGTCAGGATGCTCTCGATGGTGGCTCTGTAGAACAACACCAGGAGCTTCTCCTCCAGATTGTTTCTCCTGAGCACCCTCAGGAAGTGGAGTCGCTGCTGGGCTTTCTTCACCACCACTGTGGTGTTGGCAGTCCAGGAGAGGCTGTCAGAGAGCTGCACTCCCAGGAACCTGATGGAGCTGACCCTTTCCACACAGTCCCCTTGGATGTAGAGCGGGGCTGGGCCAGCCCTGTTCTTCCTTTAGTCCAGGATTATTTCTTTTGTTTTTGTGGTGTTCAGCGGCAGGTTGTTAGCTGAACACCATGCTGTCAGTCAATTGACCTCGTCTCTGTAGTCAGACTCATCCCCCCTGAGATGAGCCCAGTCACTGTGGTGTCATCCGCAAACTTTATGATGGTGTTTGTGGGATGGGTCGGGGGGCAGTCGTGCGTGTAAAGGGTGAACAGGAGGGGGCTCTGTACACAGCCTTGAGGGGAACTGGTGCTGAGTGTGATGGTGGAGGAAAGGTGGGGCCACGTTTCACGGACTGTGGGTGGTTTGTGAGGAAGTCCTTGATCCACTGGCAGATGGGGGTGGAGATGCCCAGATGTGTCAGGGAGGGACAGGCAGAGATGGTCAGATCTAGCGAGATGGGGGAGGGGAGTGACTTTGTACGTATGTTTTATGTTTGTGTAGACATGGTCCAAAATGTTTTCCCCTCTGGTGGCACATTTCATGTACTGGACGAACTTAGGGAGCACAGTCTTTAAATACGCTAGGTTGAAGTCACCAGCAACAATACAAACGCCATCCGGGTGGGCCAGCTGCTGTTTATTTACACAGGCAAGCAAGAGGCTAAGGGCCGTGCTAACGTTAGCATCGGGTGGGATGTAAACAGCAAACATAACGACTACTGTGAACTCCCTTGGGAGATAAAAAGGTCTGCACGAGACTGCCAGCACCTCTAAATCAGGAGAACAGTGAGAGTCAATGACCCTGCTGCTACAGCACCACTCGCAGTTCACATAAACACAGAGCCCTCCACCTCTGCACTTACCCGAATCACTGGTCTGTCCTGCCGGTGTAGCGTGTGGCCTGCTAGCTCGGCTGCAGCGTCTGGGATCAGCGGGTGAAGCCACGTCTCCGTGATGAAAATAATGCTGCAGTTCCACATAAAGCTGTTTGTGTTGTGAAAGTGACGTGACACGGACCCACAACAGGGGGCGTTAATGAACGGACAATGGATAAGCCAAAAGTAACAATTTAATGTTGTGAATCGCACAACGACGTACAGACAATAACAATATGGTGGACTATCAATCATACACCAGGTGACGTGTGGGCAGGCTCGACGATAGAAGACGCCTGGCGAGAGAAGAGCTGGATCCCCACACAGCTTCCACCACCAATGGAGCTGAAGAACACCGGAGCCGCCAAGCCCTGCGCCCCAGGTGGCCGCTGTCTTCAGCAGTCAGACCTGGTACTGCTGGCAGAAAACAGAGACAGTCCGGATGAGTGTGAGTTCGCACACTCAGTACTCCCACAGTCAGTGTTCAGTAAAGGAGGGAGAACCTCCACCTCCAATCACACACTCGTGCAGCTCCTGTTTAACCACTTATCTTGGTTTGGGCTGTGAGGCGAAGCCGTCGCTGATCACACCAAATGCCAATCCCACAGATAAGGCAGAACACCACAGGATAACGGCTGCAAAAGAAGTTCAGGTTATCACTCAATGATTTGAGTCAGCAGAGAAAGTTACCTGAATGGTAGCTGATTTCTCGGCGGGGAGGTGGAGTTGCAGTCTGGCCTTTATGGTGGTGGTGATGAGCAGTGGATGAGTGACAGCTGGTACGGATGATGAGTGACAGCTGTCACTCCTGGTTGCTCCGACGCCCTCTCGTGCTTGAAGCCCGCACTTCAAGCAGGGCGCCATCTTGTGGTGGTGGGCCAGCAGTACCTCCTCTTCAGCGGCCCACACAACAGGACCCCCCCCTCAACGGGCGCCTCCTGGCGCCCGACCAGGCTTGTCCGGGTGCCGCCGGTAGAAGTCGGCCAGGAGGGCCGGGTCCAGGATGAAGCTCCTCTTCACCCAGGAGCGTTCTTCGGGTCCATACCCCTCCCAGTCCACCAAATACTGGAACCCCCGGCCATTCCGACGGACATCCAGGAGCCGGCGCATGGTCCAAGCCGGCTCCCTGTCGATGATCCGGGCAGGAGGCGGCGCCGGTCCGGGGGTACAGAGGGGTGAAACGTGGTGAGGTTTGATGTGTGACACATGGAAAACCGGGTGGATCTGGACTGAGGACTTTGAGGATGGGGAAAGGTCCAATGTATGTGTCCTTCAACTTTTGGGATTCCACTTGCAGGGGAATGTCCTTTGTGGAAAGCCAAACCTCCTGCCCAGGCTGATACGCAGGGGCCGGGGCACGCCGGCGGTCTGCATGGTTCTTGGCCCGCGTCCGGGCTTTGAGCAGGGCAAAGCGGGCGGTACGCCACACCCGACAGCACCTTCTCAGATGGGCCTGGACCGAGGGCACCCCGACCTCTCCCTCCACTAGCGGGAACAATGGGGGCTGGTACCCCAAACACACTTCAAATGGGGAGAGGCCGGTGGCAGACGAGACTTGGCTGTTATGAGCGTACTCGATCCAGGCCAGATGGTCACTCCAGGCCGTCGGGTGCGCGGAGGTCACGCAACGGAGGGCCTGCTCCAGTTCCTGGTTAGTCCGCTCTGCCTGCCCGTTCGTCTGGGGGTGGTACCCAGACGAGAGACTGACGGTGGCCCCCAGTTCCCTACAGAAACTCCGCCAGACCTGGGAGGAGAACTGAGGACCACGATCCGAGACAATGTCTGATGGAATCCCATGCAGACGCACGACGTGGTGGACCAGGAGGTTTGCAGTCTCCTGGGCCGTCGGGAGCTTCGGGAGGGCCACGAAGTGGGCCGCCTTGGAGAACCGGTCCACTATCGTTAAGATGGTGGTGTTTCCCTGGGACGGCGGGAGGCCCGTGACAAAGTCCAGGCCGATATGAGACCAGGGGCGACGAGGCACAGGCAGAGGCTGGAGGAGGCCTTGGGCCTTGTGGTGGTCAGCTTTGCCCCTGGCACAGGTGGTGCAGGCCTGGACATACTCCCGGACGTCGGCTTCCATAGACGCCCACCAGAAGCGCTGCCGGACCACTGCCACGGTCCTTCGCACCCCTGGGTGACAGGAGAGCTTGGAACCGTGACAGAAGTCAGGACCGCAGCCCTGGCCTCTGGTGGACGTACAGTTTGTTCTTCGGACCGGTCCCCGGGTCTGGGCTCCGTGTCAGGGCCTCCCGGACGGTCTTCTCCACGTCCCAGGTAAGGGCGGCCACGACAGTGGACTCGGGGATGATGGTTTCAGGGGGGTCTGACAGCTCGGTCTTGACCTCCTCTTCGTGCACCCGGGACAGGGCGTCAGATCGTTGGTTCTTTGTCCCAGGGCGGTAGGTGATGCGGAAGTCAAAACGCCCGAAGAACAGCGACCAGCGGGCTTGCCTGGGGTTCAGACGCTTCGCGGTCCGGATGTACTCCAGGTTCCGATGGTCCGTGAAAACCGTAAATGGTACCGATGCTCCCTCCAACAGGTCTCTCACTCCCTCAAGAGCCTCCTTCACCGCAAGAAGTTCCCGATTGCCGACGTCATAGTTCCGTTCAGCTGGGGTCAACCTGCGGGAAAAGTAGGCACATTGATGGAGAACCTTGTCGGACTCCCCGCTCTGGGATAGCACGGCTCCTATCCCTGAGTCAGAGGCATCCACTTCAACAACAAACTGGCGCTTGGGATCGGGCTGCACCAGAACCGGTGCAGTCGAGAACCGGCGTTTCAACTCCCTAAACGCGGCTTCGCACCGATCCGACCAGGTGAAGGGGACTTTTGTGGAGGTCAGGGCTGTCAGGGGGCTAACTACCTGACTGTAGCCCTTGATGAACCTCCGGTAGAAATTTGCAAAACCGAGGAACTGTTGTAGTTTCCTATGGTTCGTTGGTTGGCGCCAATCTCTCACCGCCGCAACCTTGGCGGGATCAGGGGCGACGGAGTTGGAGGAGATGATGAACCCCAAGAAGGACAAAGAAGTGCGGTGGAACTCACACTTCTCGCCCTTCACAAACAGCCGGTTCTCCAACAACCGCTGTAGGACCTGACGTACATGCTTGACATGGGTCTCAGGATCCAGAGAAAAGATGAGTATATCGTCTAGATATACGAAGACAAACCGATGCAGGAAGTCCCGCAAGACGTCATTAACCAATACTTGGAACGTCGCGGGCGCATTGGTGAGGCCGAACGGCATGACCAGGTACTCAAAGTGACCTAACGGGGTGTTAAATGCCGTCTTCCACTCGTCTCCCTCCCGGATCCGAACCAGGTGATAAGCATTCCTAAGATCCAATTTCGTGAAAATTTGGGCTCCATGCAGGGGCGTGAACACTGAATCCAACTGAGGTAATGGGTATTGGTTGCGAACCGTGATCTTGTTCAGCCCTCTGTAATCAATGCATGGACGGAGTCCACCGTCCTCCTTGCCCACAAAAAAGAAACCAGCACCCATCGGGGAGGTGGAGTTCCGGATCAACCCGGCAGCTAACGAGTCCCGGATGTAGGTCTCCATTGATTCGCGTTTCAGACGTGAGAGGTTGTACAGCCTGCTGGACGGGTACTCAGCGCCCGGTATCAAATCAATGGCACAATCGTACGGATGGTGCGGGGGCAGCGTGAGTGCCAGATCCTTGCTGAAGACGTCAGCAAGGTCGTGGTACTCAGCCGGCACCGCCGCCAGATTGGGGGGGACTAAAACCTCCTCCTTAGCTGTCACACCGGGTGGAACCGAGGATCCTAAACACTCCCGGTGGCAGGTTTCGCTCCACTGAACCACAACCCCAGACGGCCAATCAATCCGGGGATTGTGTTTAACACCCATGGAAAACCCAAAATCACTCGGGAGGTAGAAGGTGTTACATAAAACACAATCTCCTCCCTGTGATTCCCAGACACCACCAATGTCACTGGCTGAGTCTGGTGTGTGATTAGTGGAAGAAGGGTGCCATCTAGTGCCCGCACCGACAATGGTGACGGTAAGGCCACTAGAGGGAGCCCAACCTCCTTTGCCCATCTGCTATCCAGCACATTCCCCTCCGACCCCGTGTCCACCAGTGCTGGGGCGTGAAGGGTTAGATCCCCACTCAGGATCGTGACTGGGATTCGTGCATATCGTCGGGGTTTCCCCACGTGGGTGTTGTGACCCACCCTTAGCCCAGTCTCTAAGGACGAGTGCTGCTGTTTTGACCCTTTGGGGCATTCTCTCTGTGTGTGCTCAATAGAGCTGCAGAGAAAACACTCTCCATGGATCAGCCTCCTTTGTCTCTGATCTGATCGTTTTTTTGGCCCCTGCTCATCTCCATAGCAACGTCAGCAGGGGGAGCTGTTGTCACGTGGAAAGCCCTGGCAGTGGAGCGTGGGGAAGACGGCTCCCTTTCAGACCCGGGAGGAAGAGGGACGGCGTGTTCCTGACCACGCCTCTCGTCTCGCTGCCGTCGGTGTTCCGTTAATCGGTTGTCTAACCGTATAACCAGGTCGATAAGCCCATCTAAATCCCGTGGCTTGTCCTTCGCCACCAGGTGCTCCTTAAGGACCAGAGACAGTCCGTTTACAAAGGCGGCGTGGAGCGCAACAGCATTCCAGCCGGCTCGCGCTGCCGCGATGCGGAAGTCGACTGCATACTTAGCTGCGCTCCGACGCCCCTGCCGTATCGACAGCAGCACACTTGAAGCGGTCTCGCCTCTATGAGGGTGGTCGAACACCTGTCGGAACTCCCTCACAAACTCAGTATAAACCGTTAGGAGCCGTGAATTCTGCTCCCAAAGTGCCGTAGCCCAGGCGCGTGCCTCTCCTCGAAGCAAATTTATAACGTAAGCCACCCGGCTAGCGTCTGACGCGTACATGACGGAACGCTGTGAAAAGACGAGCGAGCACTGCATCAAGAAGTCCGCGCACGTCTCCACACAGCCTCCGTACGGCTCCGGAGGGCTTATGTATGCTTCAGGGGACGGTGGGGGGGTTCGTTGAACGACCAGCGGAATGTCTGTTTCTGGCACACGGTCAGCAGGAGGAGGTGCTGCAGCAGCGCCCTGAGCACGCGCTTCCACCTGGGCGGTGAGAGCCTCTATCCTACGGTTGAGAACACTGCTCTGCTCGGTAACTAAGTCCAACCGAGCGGTAAAGGCGGTTAAGATGTGCTGCAGCTCACCCAACACGCCTCCTGCTGGCGCCTGTGCACCTCGCTCTTCCATTGGCTGTTCAAGCGATGGTTGACACCCCTCGGGTAGTGGAGTCCGGATGAGTGTGAGTTCGCACACTCAGTACTCCCACTGTCAGTGTTCAGTAAAGGAGGGAGAACCTCCACCTCCAATCACACACTCGTGCAGCTCCTGTTTAACCACTTATCTTGGTTTGGGGTGTGAGGCGAAGTCGTCGCTGATCACACCAAACGCCAATCCCACAGATAAGGCAGAACACCACAGGATAACGGCTGCAAAAGAAGTTCAGGTTATCACTCAATGATTTGAGTCAGCAGAGAAAGTTACCTGAATGGTAGCTGATTTCTCGGTGGGGAGGTGGAGTTGCAGTCCGGCCTTTATGGTGGTGGTGATGAGTAGTGGATGAGTGACAGCTGGTACGGATGATGAGTGACAGCTGTCACTCCTGGTTGCTCCGACGCCCTCTCGTGCTTGAAGCCCGCACTTCAAGCAGGGCGCCATCTTGTGGTGGTGGGCCAGCAGTACCTCCTCTTCAGCGGCCCACACAACAGTTTGTAGCCATCTGTAGCTCCAATTCATCCATTTTGTGTGCGATGGATCTGGCGTTTGAGAGGAAGAGGCTCGGTAATGCTGGCCTGTGAGGTTTTTTACATAGCGTAGCATCGGAACCGGACCGACATCCTCGCTTCTGCTTCCTGTCTCTATGCTGCCTTTTCTGCCTGCTGGGCAGGCTGGTAATCCACGAAGAGCCCGGTGTTCTCGCTATGTCCTCCGGGATGTTGTGGTACTGGTGGAATTTGCTCGTAACTGACAGTTTGTACCTCAGACCAAGGACGATAAGGTTCTGGCAGCTGAAGCTGTGGGTCGTGTTATGTTTCGGACGCGGTCGGAGCACCGACCCAGCGTTTGAAGGACCCAGCATAAAATAAGCAGAGCACGGTTCAAAGGATAACAGAATTTAATAAACATAACAGTGAGATGCAGTGCTCAAACAACTAAAAAAGTCCGCGGTCTGGTGAGGTGGAAACACGGCGCGCTGTCAACAGCGCAAACGGTCCGGAGCCACAGCAGTTCGGACCCAGGGACCCCGCCGACACCCCCCAGGTGGCCGCGACAAACCGAGTCTGTGAAGAAAGACAACATGAGGTGAGTCCAACTCCACACAGAGAGACACAACTCAAAGGTGCACGCAATCAGCAAACACTTCCTGGCTTAAATCCATACATCAGCTTCTCACCCTGCAGGCACGGAACAACTCAGTTCAAATCTCCACTGCAGCAGAAGCTGATTAGACAATTAACATAACGTGACAGCTCACTAACACAAGGTGTGAGGGACACCAAATCCACTGTCATTACTTCATAAAAGTCACCAAAACCAAATTACCTCAGGAAGTGTGCTGAAGAGCGTGAGACCTCACCCAATCCTCCTTCACAGACTGTGGCGTCAAACCTGGAGCGGTCTCTGCGTCCGTGATGGTGAGATTGTTCTCCTGACGTCGATCTCACACGTCTGCTCACAAGGTCGAGTCTCTGGCAATCACACACTGTGCATTCAAGGTTTAAATGCAGCAATCTCTGATTAAGACAAAATACACCACAGCTGTGAGTCCTGATGACCTGCACGTGATAACAAGCCTCAGGTGTTCAGGGTGAGGTCCTGATGCTCAGCCACTCAGTCCTGAATGCATACCACCTGGTGGGAGAAACAGAAAACAAAAACCAAACCAGCGAAACACCCCAGCCCACAACAGTACCCCACCATCAGGGGAAGCCTCCCGGCGACCACACGGACCTGGGCCAGGAAAAACAAAGCCCCCCTCCAGGGACCATGGCTGGAATGTTGGCTGGGAACAAAAAACACCTCCTGCAGCTTCAGCTCCTTGTGCTGACGATCCAGCTGGGAAAGGCCCGTCTCCAGGAGCTGTGCGTTACTGTGCTCTGATGACAGCTCCATCATCAGCTGCTCCACCTGCAACGTTAATCTCTTCATGCAGTTATTGATCATCTCAATGTTGAGCCTCTCCAGCTCTTCCCTCAGCTGGATAACGCACGCTCCCAGCCGCCTCTTCTCTGTCAACAGGGAACTCCGTGCCGAGACCATCACTCTCATCCTGGAGCCCGTCCTTTCCCATCCTGAGCCTGTCTGCAGCAGACTGCTCCACAGCTGACACTCCAGTGCAGAGACATCCCTTGTTGACTTGAATGGTCTTGCCCTCTGTTTCGTTTAGCAAACCTGTTAGAGTCTCCACCTTTGCGTTCATTCCTGTCAACTCTTGCTTTAGTTCACTTTGCATAAGTTTGGCCAGGAGTTCTTAAACCTGTGCACTCAGCCTTCTTCCGACTATGTGTTAAAATCTGCTTAGTCATAAACAAAAAATAAAGACAAACACAAACAACCATACCAACCCCCCCTCCCCAGAGGACCGTTCCATCAACCCCGGGAAGAGGAGAAAAGAAAAACACAACCCAAACTTAAGCTTGCAAACAAAAAAAACTGCTAACACCCCCCCCCCCCCCGGACGACATGTAGGGACCAACACCCCCCAGAGGACATCCCGCCAGCTCCAGGAGTAATAACCACAGCCGAGGTCCCTCTGGGACCCAAAGTCACCCACGGGGACTCCCAGCGCCTCCCAGAGGACCGTTCCATCAAACCCCAGGAGACGCCCCCCCTCATGACTAACAGACCCAGCCCCGGCCGTCCACGGCTAGATGGACCCACAGTCCTTTCCCCCCCAGAGGACACCACAGTCACACCCTGAGGGCGGAAACCGGGGGAAAAAAAAAAAAAACATACAAACAAAACAACAACCCCAACCCCACCCCCTCAGCGCAGTGGAAACTGGAAGTACGTCCAGTGTCACCAACCACGACTATACCCCAAAAGTCAACCGGGAGGAGTGGAACAGCGGTAATGGCATACGACACAAGACAGCGCCACCCCTCTGAATTTTAAACCAGCCACCAGCTGCGGGTATATTCCACTGCCCCAAACCTCAGCTACGCCGATGGCGTACGGCTCAAAGGCGCGCTGAAGCCGGAGGTGGAACAGGGAAGTAACAAAAAAAAAAAAACCCTAAACCCCCCCACCCGGGTGCAGAGGTTACCTGGGAAACACCCAGCATAACCGAACTGCACCACCTCAGCAACGCCAATGGCAAACGGCACAGAGGCGCGCCAAGGCTGGAGGTTGCAAAGGGAATAAAAAAAAAATACCCCAAACCCCCCCCCTCCTGGGTGCAGAGGTGACCTGGGAAACGCCCAGCATAACCGAACTGCACCACCCCAGCAACGCCGACAACGTACGGCTCAAACGGCTGGGGCCGGAGGAGAAGACAGGGAATAAAAAAAAATACCCCCAACCCCCCCCCCCCCGGGTGCAGAGGTTACCTGGGAAACGCCCAGCATAACCAAACTGCACCACTCCAGCAACGCCGACAACGTACGGCTCACACGGCTGGAGCCAGAGGAGAAGAGAGGGCACAACAAAAAAAAAAAAAAAAATGAAAAATGAAAAAACAACCCAATTACCCCCCCCATCACCCCCCAGAGGACCGTCCCATCAAACCCTGGGAGGTGAAACCAAAAGAAATAAAAAAGAAAGACTAACAGACTAACATAAAGTCACCTGGGTCAAACTATGCTCCAGACAGCCTGCATTTTCAACTCCACCAGACCACAGACAGTGCTTTAAAACCCACACAAACAACAAATTAACCCCTGATAAAAACACCTCATACTAAAACAAGAAACAGATAATAGACCAATAAAAAAAAAACTACCATTGGCCTACATCGTCAAGTGCAAAGAATGGAAAAACGTATTTTCCATCCTTTGAACCTAGACGGTAATGTGACTCTGTCACCAACAGAGGGAGCCAAAGTGCCAAATAAGAAAATCCCCATGGTAACAGAGTAAAAACCCATTCACACTGCTGCAAACGACAGCAGGTTATACCAAACAGCTTAACGTGCAAACTAAATACCACCGGGGCTGCTACAACAGGCGTCGGAGCCAGCTGCACGGGAGGAGACGGGGCTACAGCCGTAACAGCGGGGTGCGACACGACCCAAGCTGTAAACTCCGCCATGCGCGCACCAACGCGCACAACCCGCGGCGGAGAGCACCCGCAACTGATCCCGGATCAACTCCAACATCTGCTGCAGCCTTCCCGGCAAAAATACGTCTCTGCTTCCGCTGGTCCATTGTTAAATGGCCAGAGACTACTGTTATGTTTCGGACACGGTCGGAGCACTGACCCAGCGTTTGAAGGACCCAGCATAAAATAAGCAGAGCACGGTTCAAAGGATAACAGAATTTAATAAACATAACAGTGAGATGCAGTGCTCAAACAACTAAAAAAGTCCGCGGTCTGGTGAGGTGGAAACACGGCGCGCTCTCAACAGCGCAAAACGGTCCGGAGCCACAGCAGTTCGGACCCAGGGACCCCGCCGACACCCCCCAGGTGGCCGCGACAAACCGAGTCTGTGAAGAAAGACAACATGAGGTGAGTCCAACTCCACACAGAGAGACACAACTCAAAGGTGCACGCAATCAGCAAACACTTCCTGGCTTAAATCCATACATCAGCTTCTCACCCTGCAGGCACGGAACAACTCAGTTCAAATCTCCACTGCAGCAGAAGCTGATTAGACAATTAACATAACGTGACAGCTCACTAACACAAGGTGTGAGGGACACCAAATCCACTGTCATTACTTCATAAAGTCACCAAAACCAAATTACCTCAGGAAGTGTGCTGAAGAGCGTGAGACCTCACCCAATCCTCCTTCACAGACTGTGGCGTCAAACCTGGAGCGGTCTCTGTGTCCGTGATGGTGAGATTGTTCTCCTGATGTCGATCTCACACGTCTGCTCACAAGGTCGAGTCTCTGGCAATCACACACTGTGCATTCAAGGTTTAAATGCAGCAATCTCTGATTAAGACAAAATACACCACAGCTGTGAGTCCTGATGACCTGCACGTGATAACAAGCCTCAGGTGTTCAGGGTGAGGTCCTGATGCTCAGCCACTCAGTCCTGAATGCATACCACCTGGTGGGAGAAACAGAAAACAAAAACCAAACCAGCCAAACACCTCAGCCCACAACAGGTCGCTTTACAAAACTCGAAGAATATACGCACAAAGAGTAAGAAAAACAAGCACCAAATTGGAGAGCTAAAAGCTGCTGCACCCGTGCGCGCCGCCATCTTGCTCTTTCTGATGTATGAATGAATGAATTTATTCAGCACACGCACAACACAAAAATACTCCCTATCAAAAAACAATTTCACCATCAACCCTTGCGGTCGAAAGGGTGTAGACAGAAGCAAAAGCTCAAAAATAAGAACTTTATTAATCCCGAAAGAAATTGAAAACTGTGTGTATATTGTGTGTATATACACTCATAACAACAATTACCAAAGTCCAACGGGTGACAGAGGAGATGATGCTCTCAAAGTTCAAGGCCATGAAGGCCAACATCTCTCACCACCTCCCTGCCCTGGAGGTGATCACCTGTAGCACCTTCAGTCACAGGCTGCTGGCACCTAGGTGCAAGTCGGAGCATTTTACAAAGACTTTCCTCCCGGCTGCTATTAGGCATAATAATATAATACGCATTGACTATTAAAATGATGTCCATGGTTTTGCACTTTTATTTTATTTTGATTTTATATTATATGTTAATGATAGATGTATAAAATTTATGTCTGTGTGAGCTGCTGCACCAGCATAATTTCCTGTGAAGGATCAGTAAAGTATCTATATATCTATCTATCTATACCGCAGAAATGTTTGTAGCTGTTTGTAGTTGAATCCCATCACCTCGTAAACTGTCAACTTTTCCACTAGAGGCACCAATATCTTGGACAATGTTTAACACCACACACAAGGAAGCCTACAAAGCTTCTTCCCTCCCCAACCTTGGGGCCTCTGACCACTCCACTGTTACGCTAATGCCTGCATACAGACCACTGGTTAAAGTCACACAACCAGCCAAAAAGGTGGTTGATTGATTTAAACTGCTCACATGAAAGAAGGTGATTGGACTTTTTCCAAGTTCAGACTGAAGGAACCAGAACCAGAAAAATGGTGGTCGGGCCAATCAGAAACCTTGGCTGACAGGGGAAGTCCACAGGCTCCTGAAGGCTCAAAACGCTGCCTTCAGAGCTGGGAATGAGGTGGGCCTAACGATAGCCAGGGCCAATCTGTCACAAGGAATCAGAGAGGCTAAGAGACAGTACTCCAGGAGAATCGCTAACCGCTTCAAGGACAGCAGACACTCCAGGAATCTATGGCGGGGTATTCAGACCATAACAGACTATAAGCCCACCCCACATACCTGTGACAATGGGTTGGCAGCAACACCTCCAGCACCATCCCCAAGGATGTGTGCTGAGCCCCCTCCTCTTCACTCTGCTGACCCAAGACTGCACACCTACATCCAGCACCAACCTCTTCATCAAGTTCGCAGACGACACGACTGTGGTGGGTCTCATCAACAACAACGATGAGACAAGCTACAGGAGTGAGGTGAGCCGCTTGTCCACATGGTGCACGGACAACAATCTCCACCTGAATGTGGAGAAGACGAAGGAGATTGTCTTGGACTTCAGGAGAGAGCCCGCTCAGCATGCTCCACTAACCATCAATGGCGCTGAAGTGGAGCAGGTCAGCAGCACAAAGTTCCTGGGTGTACACATCTCCCAAGACCTGTCCTGGAATAGCAACACCACATCTCTGGCCAAAAAAGCCCAACAGTGACTCTACTTTCTGCGGAAACTGAGGAAAGCAACAGCCCTGACCCCCATCATGTACTCCTTCTACAGGGGTACCATCAAGAGCATCCTGACCAGCACCATCACTGTGTGGTACAGTGCATGCACCGTATCCTGCCGCAAGACCCTGCAGCGCACTGTGAAAGCAGCTGGGAAGATCATCAGTGTCCCTCTCCCCTCTCTGCTGGACATCTACCACACCCGCCTCACCTGCAAAGCCACCAGGATCGCAGGTGACCCCACCCACCCAACTCACAGTCTTTTTACCCTCCTGCCGACAGTTTCTTCCACCAGGCAGTCAGGGTGCTCAACTACCCCCTTCTCTGCCCCCACTTGCCTCCCCCCCCGCATGCCCACGCACACCTCACTTTATCCTCCCCCACTGCACTATTGCATCCACATCAGGACCGCCTGTACCGATACATTAGTATACAGTCTTTGCACTATCATCAGCATACTGCCACTTGCACCACTGTATTATACTGTTATACTGTATTACACTGTTATCCATTGTACTATTGTATTTAATGTCATACTGTTTACAATAGTACACTTTTGCCATTTGCCATTTGCACAACAGCATCATACTGTTATACTTACACGACCTACACTGCTTATACTGTTTTATATTATTTTTATTTTTATTTTGTAAATGAATAATATTTAAGGTAATTTTTTTTACTTAGCTTAGTAGCAGTTTTTATTCTATACTCTGCACCGTGGGTCTGAGAGGACTCAAATTTCATCTGTGCTGTATGTCGAGCATGTATAGCATATTTGACAATAAAGCTGACTCTGACTTTGACTTTGACATGCCTGGTGAGCCGAATTAACATATGATTAGCATACGTAACAGCCCATCAATGCCCATACAAGGGCATGGAACTGCAACACTGTGTCCAGACGCAGATTTAAGAAAGAGGAAACAAAATGCCGAAAGCCAAATGAAAATCAATTTCAGCGCAGTAGGCAAAAAGAAAAAGAACTGTGGCAGTTCAGAGGAGGAGGTAATGCTGCATAATTATAATTTATAAATCATAATTCATTTTATTGTGTAATAAAAAGTATACAAATTTGTATATACTGACACAACATAACAAAAAGAAAAGGAAAAAATACAATAAAACCTGGTGGTGTTACTATAATACAAAACATATCGTTTAAAAGTATCCACACTAGGTGAGGTAACCACATATCAAAGCAAACTATTCCACAACATAATAGCTCTACTGCTGAATTTTTTCCCCCTTATATTCAATCTTTACCTTTCAACCTCACGGCTCAGCCCATGGCCTCTAAGGTCAGCATATCTTCTCATTTCAAAGAAGATTTCAAAATTAATATTTTCATGTCCATGTAAGATTTTGTACATTTCAATTAAATCACCTCTAGTGCATCTATCTATCTTATAAAGTACTGAGTACATATGCCCTATGTCTGTCTACATAGGGCATATGTTCCAACTCAGGTACCAGCTTAGTGCAAGAAATCAGCAAAAAAGAAATGGTTCGATTTAAAATCCAACAAACACACACACACACACACAAAACATCCTGACAGCAGATGCAGCAAACTGGAGGGGGAACAGCAGACAATCAAAAGCTGTCCGAGTTGGACCAGCGCATCGGGGCCATCGCCAGGAAAACGGCGCTCTCAGGTTCAGGTAGGCTTTGGGAAAAATCTAAATCATGTTATATTTAATTTTCCCCCACCATACTTATTAGGAGTACCATCGACTGAGTGTCTGGATACAGACCTGGGCCCCGAGGCAACGTGTCCACCCCCTCTCTGTGCGGCTGCTACTCTGTTTGGTTATTGTTAAAGTGCTGGTACACCAGCTGCCTTGAAAATGTGAGTTAAATCAACTGAATATCAGTTAACTCACCTTAAAGATAACCTTTGTTTCAACTCATTATTAGTGAAGACAATGAACAGCTTTAAGTTGAGATTCTGAAAACATATACACTTGAGTCCAGTATCTTGAGCTTGCCATTACAAGTGGAGTAAATGAGAAGACATAAGTTCACTTAACTTAATGGGGCTATCTTTTTTACAGTGTACATTTAAGTTATTTTAATATAAAAATTCTCTGTCAATTACCAAAATGTAACATATAATAATGAACAGAGATATCACGGACATATCACTGCAATATCATATTTTAATGACCTTCACATAAGCAGACAAGTGTTTGTAGGATTTGTTCTTACCCAAGAACAAATCCTGGATAGGAAAACATTCATGAATGCCACAACCTTTGTAAAAAAAACCCTCAGAAACAGGATTTAGGAATGAATGAGGCCCAATGATTTTTTTTTTTAATGGTAGCTCGAGTCTTTAATTTATCAACTAATAAAGTTCCTCTCAGATTATAACTGAAGTCCTTCATTTTAAACTGATTTTTTTGACATGTTGAGGTAGAAGTTTATTTTTTGCTTTATACATAATTTGTATTGTAATGTAATAGACTAAGTACCTGAATTTCAAAATACATAAACAGACAAATAGTGAGTTAGTTGGCTCACAATAAGGTTTGTTACTAATAATTCTTATGGCGTTCTTTTGTTTCGCCAAACCTCAATACAATATGTCATATATGGAATATGTAATGAAAATATAAAGTAAATAGTGAATATTGGGAGAGGGAATCTTGTGCTTTATACAGAATCGTAATGGCTTTTGACATTTTTGATTTAACATAATTTATGTGTGTTTTCCAGCTTAATTTATCATCAATAAAAACTCCAAGAAATTTTGTTTCAGATACAATTTAAATTTTAGCATCATGTAATATGCATATAAACGGATACACCGCACTCACGATTAAAAGATGCCAAACATAAACGAAAACCTTGAAAGAAAAAGAAAAATGTCTGCACACTTAAATCCTTTTGTACATTTAATAGCCAAGCTTTCGGTCGACAGACCTTCCCCAGGGCTCAGTCACAAATGGAACATACAACACACATATCAATTAAGACTCATTAGGTGTTCAGTAACACCTGCACCGATGAGTTGTAGTCCAAGTGTAGTGGGAGTTGTAGTTCGTCCCAACAGAACAGAGGCAACAGAACCCACCACAAAGACCTCATACACAACAGTTTGGCTTTACTTTTGACAGTGAATTCCCGAGCAACTCCGATTCCTACCGCTGTACCCATCACTCCCAAACACGTCAGCCTCCAAAAAACAACCAAAGGAACCAGGGAAAGAGGCCACAAGGAAACAGAAGGGGTCAGAGAAACCAAAGAGGATGAGGAGGGGACGGAAGAAACAGAGTAGCAATGGGGCAAGTGGGGATAGTGACACGCCAACAGGCCAGAGTCCGGTCGTGAACCTGTCTGATAAGGTACTCACCCCACAACATCTGTCAGCCCTGAGTAAGGACATGAGTTGTTCCCACCAGCCATACAAACTCTTTTGAAATTAAGACTGATATGTTTCACTTTTTCAGGAGAATTAAACTGAGATATATGGTTGGGACTGGAAATGAAAATCAAAGTGAAAACAAACCTATGTTCAAGCCTAAAAGTACCTTTGTACCCTATGTAAACCACCCCTCGATTGATACATTCTGTAGGGTTGTTGAACAGGAGATTCTTGAGAAATTACAGAATGCACCTTAATCACATCAGCAGAATCTGGGCCGGGAGGAATGAAATGCCATTCATGAGCTTGCGAAAGACATTGAAATTATAATAAAACCAGCTGATAAAGGTGGTGCTATAGTCATCTTGAGCAGTACTGACTATGTAACTGAGGCATACCATCAACTGAATGATGAAACATTCTACAGGAAGCTTAAGACTGACCCCATTATGGACTTTAAAAAGATAGTTGTTGATCTGACTACTCAAGCTTTGGAACAACATTGGATAACTAAAGATGAATTTAATTATCTTAATAAACAACATCCTGTTACCCCAGCATTTTATATGCTTCCTAAAATCCATAAAAGCCTAATTAAACCTAAAGGCAGACCCATAGTTGCTAGTCACTGCTTGAGCCACTATCGAACTTGTGGATTTTTTCATCAAACCTTTAGTGCAAAAGCTACCTGCCTATGTACAAGATTCCACTGATGTCATAAATAAAATCTCAGAACTACAAGATCTCCCTACTGATACCATCCTAGCCACGTTTGACGTAGAAAGTCTCTACACAAATATCTCTCATGAGCGAGGTATTACAGCTCTTGAATATTATTTGCAGAACCGCCCGGAGGATGAGAACCCCCCCAAATACCTTTATCTGTGATCTGGCATCATCAATCTTCAGATTAAATTTCTTTTCCTTCCACCAGGGAGAGTATTACCTCCAAATTAAAGGCGCAAGTATGGGGAGTAATTTTGCCCCCTGCTATGCAAATTTGTATGTGGGATTTTTTGAACAACAGTTCATTTTCAGTGAGGACAGAAATCCGTTGTACAGTAATATCATCAGATATTTTAGGTATTTAGATGATGTTCTTTGTGTTTTTAAAGGGTCTCGAAATGAGCTGAATGAATTTACCACACACCTGAACAGGATGAGCCCAGACCTGAAATTCACTGTTGAGTCTGTGTTGTGAAAAGTGTAATGTCACGGACCCACAACAGGGGGCGTAAATGAACGGACAATGGAAATGCCAAAAGGTAACAATTTAATGTTGCGAAAAGTGCACAACGGTATACAGATACGGTTTTGAACAACAGTCAATTACACAGTCGGTGTCGTGTGGGCAGGCTCGAGGATAGGAGACACCTGTCCAGAGAAGAGTCGGGTCCCACACGATTCCCGCTGCCAGCAGAGACCCGAGAGCCACCAGAGCCGCCAAGTCCTGAGTCTCCAGGTGGCCACCGCCTTCAGCTGTCGGACCGGGTACTGCTGGCAGAAAGCAAAAACAGATCAAATGGGTGTGTGCACACCCAGCAGAACAATCAGCAACTCAGTTCAGTTCTTTTTGTGGGAGAATCTCCACCTCCGACACGGGAACAATATATATGCAGCGCCTGAGTGACTACTTATCCGAGGAGCAAAGAGCGTCGTCTCCTCCACAAACCCAGCCTCCAGCTGCGAAGTAGTCAACAGGTACGCCTGCAGAATATTCAGAACAATTATATGGCAACAAAAATGGCTGAGAGTTTTACCAGTTGGTAAGACGATTTCTCGGCAGAGATGTGGAGTCTCCTCCAGGCTTTTATGGTGATGATGATTGATGAGTGGTGACAGCTGTCAGCTCCGGGCTCCTGGAGCTCCTCTGCGGCGAGTGCGCCCTCTAGTGCCTGAAGCCCGCCTTCAGGCAGGGCGCCCTCTGGTGTTGGACCAGCAGTACCTCCTCTTCGGGCGGCCCACACAACAGGACCCCCCCCCCCCTCAACGGGCGTCTCCTGGCGCCCGACCAGGCTTGTCGGGGTGTCGTTGGTAGAAGTCGGCCAGGAGGGCCGGGTCCAGGATGTAGCTCCGCTTCACCCAGGAGCGTTCTTCGTGTCCGTAACCCTCCCAGTCCACCAAATACTGGAATCCCCGGCCCCGCCGACGAACATCCAAGAGCCTGCGGATGGTCCATGCAGGCTCGCCGTCGATGATACGGGCAGGAGGCGGCGCTGGTCCGGGGGTGCAGAGGGTGGAGGCGAGATATGCTTTGATTTTGGAAACGTGGAATACCGGATGAATCCGCAGTGAAGCTGGCAGGCGCAGCCTCACTGCGGCCGGTCCGATGAACCTGTCCTTCAGTTTTTGCGAGTCCACGTGCAGAGGGATGTCCTTAGCTGAGAGCCACACCTCCTGCCCGGGCTGGTACACAGGAGCCGGGGCACGCCAGCGGTCTGCATGGCCCTTCGCCCTCATCCGGGCTTCCAGAAGGGCAGAGCGGGCTGCGCCACACCCGACGGCACCTTCTGAGGTGGGCCTGGACCGAGGGGACCTCGACCTCTCCCTCCGTGGCTGGGAACAATGGGGGCTGATACCCCAAACATACCTCGAAGGGGAAGAGGCCGGTTGCCGAGGAGATCTGACTGTTATGGGCATACTCGATCCAGGCCAGATGTTGACTCCAAGCCGTCAGGTGCGCGGAGGTTACACACCGCAGGGCCTGTCCAGATCTTGATTAGCCCGCTCTGCCTGTCCATTAGTTTGAGGGTGGTACCCGGACGAGAGACTCACGGTGGCCCCCAGTTCCCTACAGAAACTCCTCCAGACTTGCGAGGAGAACTGGGGACCACGGTCTGAGACGATGTTCGTGGGGATACCATGGAGACGCACGACGTGGTGGACCAGGAGGTCTGCAGTCTCCTGGGCAGTCGGGAGCTTCGGGAGGGCCACGAAGTGGGCCGCCTCGGAGAACCGGTCCACTATCGTCAGGATGGTGGT
This sequence comes from Thalassophryne amazonica, assembly GCF_902500255.1. Lineage (NCBI taxonomy): Eukaryota > Metazoa > Chordata > Actinopteri > Batrachoidiformes > Batrachoididae > Thalassophryne > Thalassophryne amazonica. The sequence continues at coordinate 20,277,840 of NC_047108.1, forward strand.
CATACCCTGGGACGCAGGGAGGCCCATGACGAAGTCCAGGCCTATGTGGGACTAGGGTAATGAGGCACTGGCAGCGGCTGTAGGAGTCCCTGGGCCTTCCTGTGTTCTGCCTTGCCCCTGGCACAGGTGGTGCAGGCCTGGACGTACTCCCGGACGTCGGTTTCCATCGACGCCCACCAGAAGCGCTGCCGGACCACTGCCACGGTTCGTCGCACCCCCGGGTGGCAGGAGAGCTTAGAACCGTGACAGAAGTCCAAGACTGCAGCTCTGGCCTCTGGTGGGACGTATAGTCTGTTCTTGGGTCCACCTCAGGGGTCCGGGTGTCATGTCAGGGCCTCCTGGACGGTCTTCTCCACATCCCAGGTGAGGGTTGCGACGACAGTGGACTCGGGGATTATGGTGTCCGGTGGATCTGACAGCTTTGGCTTGACCTCCTCTTCATGCACCCGGGACAGTGCATCGGACCGTTGGTTCTTGGTCCCGGGGCAATATGTAATTTGGAAGTCAAACCGACCGAAGAACAGTGACCAACGGGCTTGCCTGGGGTTCAGACGCTTGGCGGTCCGAATGTACTCCAGGTTCCGATGGTCAGTGAAAACCGCGAAAGGCACCGTAGCTCCCTCCAAAAGGTGTCTCCACTCCTCAAGGGCCTCTTTCACCGCCAGAAGTTCCCGATTGCCGACGTCATAGTTCCTTTCAGCCGGGGTCAACCTGCGGGAAAAATAGGCACAGGGATGGAGGACGTTATCGGACTCCCTGCTCTGGGACAGCACGGCTCCTATTCCTGAGTCAGAGGCATCCACTTCAACTATGAACTGGCGGTTAGGATCGGGCTGCACCAGAACTGGTGCAGTCAAGAACCGGCGTTTCAACTCCCTAAACGCGGCTTCGCACCGATCCGACCAGGTGAAGGGAACTTTAGTGGAGGTCAGGGCTGTCAGGGGGCTAACAACCTGACTGTAGCCCTTTATGAACCTCTGGTAGAAATTTGCAAAGCCGAGGAACTGTTGCAGTTTCCTACGGCTTGTCGGATGGGGCCAATCTCTCACCGCCGCAACCTTGGCCGGATCAGGGGCGACGGAGTTGGAGGAGATAATGAACCCCAGGAAAGACAAAGAAGTGCGGTGGAACTCACACTTCTCGCCCTTCACAAACAGCCGGTTCTTCAACAACCACTGCAGGACCTGACCTACATGCTTGACATGGGTCTCAGGATCCGGGGAGAAGATGAGAATATCGTCAAGGTATACGAAGACGAACCGATGCAGGAAGTCCCGCAAGACGTCATTAACCAAAGCTTGGAACGTCGCGGGCGCATTGGTGAGGCCGAACGGCATGACCAGGTACTCAAAATGACCTAATGGGATGTTAAATGCCGTCTTCCACTCGTCTCCCTTCCGGATCCGAACCAGGTGATACGCATTCCTAAGATCCAGTTTCGTGAAGATTTGGGCTCCATGCAAGGGCGTGAACACTGAATCTAACAGAGGTAACGGGTATCAGTTGCGAACCGTGATCTCGTTCAGCCCTCTGTAGTCAATGCATGGACGGAGTCCGCCGTCCTTCTTGCCCACAAAAAAGAAACCAGCACCCATCGGGGAGGTGGAGTTCCGGATCAACCCGGCAGCTAGGGAGTCCCGGATGTAGGTCTCCATTGATTCGCGTTCCGGCCGTGAGAGGTTGTACAGCCTGCTGGACGGGTACTCAGCGCCCGGTATCAAATCAATGGCACAATCGTACGGACGGTGCGGGGGCAGCATGAGCGCCAGATCCTTGCTGAAAACGTCAGCGAGGTCATGGTACTCGGCCGGCACCGCCGTGAGATTGGGGGGGACTAGAACCTCCTCCTTAGCTGTCACACCGGGTGGAACCGAGGATCCTAAACACTCCCGGTGGCAGGTTTCGCTCCACTGTGTCACAACCCCAGATGGCCAATCAATCCGGGGATTGTGCTTTAACATCCATGGAAAGCCCAAAATCACTCGGGAGGTAGAAGGTGTCACATAAAACATAATCTCCTCCCTGTGTTTCCCAGACACCACCAATGTCACTGGCTGTGTCTGGTGCGTGATTAATGAGAGCAGGGTGCCATCTAGTGCCCGTACATTCAATAGTGATGGTAAGGCCACTAGAGGGAGCCCAACCTCCCTAGCCCATCTGCTGTCCAGCAGATTCCCCTCCGACCCCGTGTCCACCAGTGCTGGGGCGTGAAGGGTTAGATCCCCACTCAGGATCGTCACTGGGATGCGTGTGGATTTACGGGGTTTCCCCGCGTGAGTATTGTGGCCCACCCTTAGCCCAATCTCTAAGGGTGGGCGTTGTAGTTTAACCGCTTGGGGCAATTCTTCTGAATGTGCTCGCTCGAGCCACAGAAAAAGCATTCCCCGCGGGCCAGCCTCCGTTGTCTGTTTTCTGATTTCACTTTAGCCCTGCTCGTGTCCATAGCTTCATCAGCAGGGGGAGCTGTCGCCACACGGAGCTCTCTGGCAGTGGAGCGTGGGGACGGCGGCAGCCTTTCGGACCCGGAAGGAAGAGGGACGACTCGTGCCCAGCCACGCCCTTTGCCCCGCTCCCAACGATGTTCTTCTAATCGGTTGTCTAACCGTATAACCAGGTCGATAAGCTCGTCAAAATCCCGCGGCTCGTCCTTAGCCAGCAGATGCTCCTTCAGGACAGGAGACAGTCCGTTTACGAAGGCGGCACGGAGTGCAACATTGTTCCAGCCGGAACTCGCTGCCGCAATGCGGAAGTCGACTGCATATTCGGCTGCAATCCGACGCCCCTGTCTCATCGACAGTAGCACCGTCGAAGTGATCTCGCCTCTGTTGGGGTGATCAAACACTTGTTTGAACTCCCGCACAAACCCAGTATATGTCGTTAGGAGCTGAGAATTCTGCTCCCAGAGCGCCGTAGCCCAGGCGCGTGCCTCTCCTCGAAGCAGATTTATTACATAAGCTACCCGGCTGGCATCAGACGCGTACATGATAGGACGCTGTGCAAAGACGAGCGAACACTGCATCAAGAAGTCAGCGCACATCTCGACACAACCTCCGTACTGCTCCGGAGGGCTTATGTATGCTTCAGGGGATGGAGGGGGGGCTCATTGAACGACCACTGGAATATCTGTATGTGGCACTCGGTCAGCAGGAGTAGGTGCCGCAGCAGCGCCCTGCGCGTGCGCTTCCACCTGAGCGGTGAGAGCCTCCATCCTCCAATTGAGTATAACGTTCTGCTCGGTTACCAAGTCCAACCGAGCAGTGAAGGCGGTTAGGATTTGCTGCAGCTCACCTAATACGCCTCCTGCTGGCCCCTGTGCACCCTGCGTTTCCATTGGAGGTTCTCTCGATGGTTGACGCCCCTCGGGATCCATGACGTTGGCCGAGAAATCCTGTTGTGAAAAGTGTGATGATGCGGACCCACAACAGGGGGCGTAAATGAACGGACAATGGAAATGCCAAAAGGTAACAATTTAATGTTGTGAAAAGTGCACAACAGTATACAAATACGGTTTTGAACAACAGTCAATTACACAGTCGGTGTCGTGTGGGCAGGCTCGAGGATAGGAGACGCCTGTCCAGAGAAGAGTCGGGTCCCACACGATTCCCCCTGCCAGCGGAGACCCGAGAGCCACCAGAGCCGCCACGTCCTGAGTCTCCAGGTGGCCACCGCCTTCAGCTGTCGGACCGGGTACTGCTGGCAGAAAGCAAAAACAGATCAAGTGGGTGTGTGCACACCCAGCAGAACAATCAGCAACTCAGTTCAGTTCTTTTTGTGGGAGAATTTCCACCTCCGACATGGGAACAATATATATGCAGCGCCTGAGTGACTACTTATCCGAGGAGCAAAGAGCGTCGTTTCCTCCACAAACCCAGCCTCCAGCTGCAAAGTAGTCAACAGGTACGCCTGCAGAATATTCAGAACAATTATATGGCAACAAAAACAGCTGAGAGTTTTACCAGTTGGTAAGACGATTTCTCGGCAGAGATGTGGTGTCTCCTCCAGGCTTTTATGGTGATGATGATTGATGAGTGGTGACAGCTGTCAGCTCCGGGCTCCTGGGGCTCCTCTGCGGCAACTGCGTCCTCTAGTGCCTGAAGCCCGCCTTCAGGCAGGGCGCCCTCTGGTGTTGGGCCAGCAGTACCTCCTCTTCGGGCGGCCCACACAACAGTCTGACTCTAAACGTGTGCATTTCTTAGATATGTGGATCAGACTTGAAGATGGGAAACTGACCACAACCCTCTATCTTAAGGAGACTGACCACAATTCTTTCCTGTTGGCAAGCAGCTGACATCCCAGTGCTCTAAAAAACTGACTGCCCAAGAGCCAGTTCTATAGACTCAGATGGATCTGTCACTCCACTGAAGAATATGAGGAGAATGCATTAGAAATGAAACAAAGATTCTTGGCCAGAGGTTACCCCATGAAGACTGTGGGGGAGGCATATAACATTGCCCTGTCCACACCACGGCCACACCTTTTGAAAAAAGTGTAAAAAAAGATAAAAAGTTTTCAGTTTCTTGCATTACTACTTTTACTCCGAAATACCACATAATTAAAAACATTATTATGAAATATTGGCATCTTTATGTGATGAGCCTTCACTCCAGGGTAAATTCAAGGACCCACCGTTGTTTGTCTCCAGATGGGATCCCAACCTTAGGAATAAGCTTGTCAAAGCATGTATAAGATCTGCTCCTTCTCAAACACTCTTTGCCCCTCTGAAGGATGGTAACTACCCATGTAGTAACTGTGCCCAGTGTAACAGTACACATAAGACCCGTAATTTTAAACGCCCTAGGTCTGGTAAAAGTTACAATGTGAAGGGTTTTATTACATGTAACACCAAGAATGTTGTTTATTTGTTAAGATGTCCCTGTGATAAGGTCTATGTGGGAAAAACTACACGCAGTTTAAAACAAAGGATCAATAAACATAAAAGTTCGATTAGACATGCTGATCTGAATTATCCTGTGGCCTGTCACTTTGTAGAGTGTGCCCACCCTGTTTCTTCCCTACGGTTTCAGGGAATTGAGCAAGTTAAATTGTCAAGAGGTGGGAACATTGATAAAGTGCTATGCCAAAGGGAATTGTTTTGGATCCATACCTTGGATGCCCTACATCCTAAAGGCTTAAATGTAGACTTTGACATGAGTGTCATGTTATGATTGGAGGTTTACCTTTTTGTTTAGTCTTGAAACTGCAGTTTATGAAGTTTTTGCTGATGTCTATGCAGTTTTCTTGAACTTATACTGCTTGTATGTATGTGTGCTGACATGTAAATATATTGTTTTTTGTGGAGTGTAATTCTTTATTGGTGTATTGGTATAGATTTAATGCCTAGCTACCTTGGGTAGAGGAATTATGAAAACAGGAAGAACGGGAAGAACTACAACTCCCACTACACTTGGACTACAACTCTTTGGTGCAGGTGTTACTGAACACCTAATGAGTCTTAATTGATATGTGTGTTGTATGTTCCATTTGTGACTGAGCCCTGAGGAAGGTCTGTTGACCGAAAGCTTGGCTATTAAATGTACAAAAGGATTTAAGTGTGCAGACATTTTTCTTTTTCTTTCACAGCATCATGTAATATAAAATTTCTACTTAAATTCATGACCTTATTTCCAAATATAATACAATTTGTTTTACCAAGCTTAAGCTGAATCAAACCATTGATTACATTTCTGTAGTTCCTTCTCCATCATGTCCAAAAGCTGACCCAAATGATCTCTGTGACTCCAGCATTACACACACCATACATCAAACACAGACTTAAACACACAGACACTAAAATCATACACTGATTCAAATCAGACAGTGATTCCAAAATCACACTGACACACTCACTCAAATCACACTCTGACTTTAATCACTCACTGACTCAAAAAACACATACTGACTCCAAAACCACACACTGACAATAAAATCACAGTGACTTTAAAATTAAACACGGACTAAAATCACAAAGTGACTCTAAAATTATAAACTGATTCACTCTAAAAACAAACACCGACCCCAAAATCACAGACTCTAAAATCACACACTGACTCAAATTACAAACTGACTCTAAAATTACACACTGACTCTAAAATCATATACTAACTCTAAAAGCACACAGTGACTCTAAAATCAACACATTGACTTTAAAATCACTCATTGACTCTAAAATCACACACTGATTCTGAAATCACACACTGACTTTAAAATCATACAGTGACTCAAACACACACTGACTCTAAAATCACTCAATGACTCTGAAATCACCCAATGACTGAAGTCACCCACGCACTCTAAAATCACTCATTGACTCTAAAATCACACAATAACTCTAAAATCACACACTGATTCTAAAATCACACTCTGACTTTAAAATCATACAGTGACTCAAACCCACACTCACTCTAAAATGATTCTAGAATCAGGTCTGACAGCAGGGGCTGGCTCTGCGTGTTGCACACTGGTCACTCACAGAATCAGAATCCACTGAATTTGGCCGTTTTCTCGAGACAAAGTGAGTTTCACTTCATGTGTTCATCGTAAAGGTATGAATAAAAGGTTATTATGTGAGAAATCAGATGAAGAAAAGAGAGGGTTGAGGATGACAGACAGACAAGAGAGAGGAGGAGAAAACATAAAACAAGCATCCTTCCTCCTGCAACTTTCATCATCACTCCATCAATTAAACATGGCACTGGATTCCACTGGAGAGGAAAAGAGAGGAAGAAGACAAGAAAGGGGAGGAGAACAGAGCATCAGAGAGGAAAGGACAATGACAGGGAGAGGAGAAAATACAGGAGAGAAGGAGAAACCGTTACAGATGTAAGGAAAGGAGAAGTGAGGCAGAAAGGAAAGGACCAGAGGAGGAATGGAGGAGAGGAGGGAAGGAAAAATGAAGAAAGTAGACATGACAGGAGGAGTAGAGAGAGGAGAAGGAAAGGAGGGAGGAAGCTTTTATTGCCGCTGTAACCAGAATGAGCTGATGTTGGTCGATAGTTGTGTCCTCGTGAAAACAATCCAGGCTTCAAGGTTCCAGAATCCTGATCAGCTGCAGAACCGTCCTTTGGATCCTGGTTCTGGTTCCTTCAGTCTGAACTTGGAAAAAGTCCAATCACCTTCTGTCATGTGAGCAGTTTAAGTCAATCAATCAATCAAGTTTTATTGCCGGGCACAGTGCTTTCCAGTAAAACTAAAAACAGACGTCTCAAGAACAAAATAAAATCAAGCAGAATAAATCAAAGCAGAATAAAGTGTCACAGCACCACTAAGTGATAAAAGCCAGTTTAAGAAGAAAAGTCTAGTTTTGAAAAGACCCAGATTAGTGATGACGTCTGGGGGTGTGGCTTAAAAGATGGGCTGCAGCCTTTTTACCAGCTGCAGGTGATTCATCACAGACTGAGAAACATCAGTATGAAGTGTGTTAAAGTTGTTGAGTCCAAAGCTGATGAAACCATGAACAGCTTTTTCAGGGTCTGAACAGGTAAGAAAAGGTCTGACTTTTGTTAAGATACAATTAAAAAAGTGAGATCTGACGACTGTGTCAATTTATCTGTCAAATTTAAAAACACTGTCAAATGTTACTCCAAGATTCTTAACAGTAGATTTAAAACCAGATGGCACAGCACAAAAAACAGACTTTTCCCAATCCCCAAACACAGTGCATTCAGTTTTTTCTTAATTTATGTGTAAGAAGTTTGCTGATAACCACGGTTTGATATCAGCGATGCAATCCATAACTGTCACGTCCGGCGGGTGCCAGGCTTCCGAAGTGTTTGGACCCAAAATGCAAACTCTCCGACTACTGGATGAAGAAGAAATCGTGGTCTTTAATTCTGGCTCTGGTTCGGCACACAAGTGATCAGTCGGCGAGGCAGAAGTACAAACAGGGTCAGGTAAAAACGCAGTCATGGGCAAGCAGGGTTCAAAGGCACGAGCAGACACAGACATCATGGGCGAGGCAAAAGGCAAAGTCAAAAAACACAAAGCAGGATCTGGATACACGGCAAAAACAGGACTAGATACAGAGCTGGTAAGTGTGCAAAGACAACAAACGAGCAAGGGTGTGGTGGCTGGGTGGAGACTAAATAGGACAGGAGTTAACTAGGTGCACGTGAGGAACAATCAAGAAGGAGGCGTGGCTAGTGAACGAAGATACTTCATTGTGCAAGACAGTGAGGGAGGACAACTTAAGGTGGAGTGAAGAAAAGACAAAGATATGTGAACAGGTGCACAGAGTGTGAGTGAAAGAAGACAAACCAGACAGACTTAAAGTGAGAGAAAAACATGACAGGTGCAGGATGTGAAGTGAACATAAATAACTGGGCGTGAGACAAGGACATGAAAGCAGGTGCAGGATGTGAAGTAGGAACAAGAGGCAAAAACAAAACTGAGTTACAACTGAATAGGAGTCAAACAGGAACATGAGGACTAGACTAAACAAGAACTGGCAACATGGACTAGAATACAAGACGGAGCAAAATACTAAAATGACATTAAACAAAAACTGACTAAAGAAAACTAGGCAGTAATACCAACCATAAGAAGCAGTGAACAAACAATAACCAAAACAAATCCTGACATAACAGTACAACAGATATTATAACCACGAGAAACAAGTGATAACTAAATAAACAATGACTGACATCTAGAACAGAATGAAAGCCAAAGTAAAAGGTAACAGAAAACAAAGTGACAAATCAAAACAGAACAGAGAATAACTGTTAATGACTATGATGAAACTGAGGACAACTATGATGAAAATGAAATAAATAGTGAATCATAACAAAAAGAACAAAGTGACAAGAAAAACATGACAGAATAACTCATGATGAAAATTACTGATAAATCAATGTTGAAGCAGACGGGAACCATGAAAAGAGGAAAATCAAGGGCTTAGTGCCCTGACCGGGCCCAGTTCCTGACAATAACAGTTTGTTCTGCTTTGCTCTTTGTTGATCCCACAGGTAAATCAATTTGAACATCGTCTGCATAGCAACAGAAAGATAGATTATGCTTAGCAATAGTCGACCCAAGCAGTAGCATATAGAGCGAAAACAGTGTAGGGCCAAGAATCAAACCTTGTGGTACCCCGCAAGGGAGACGACATGTCACCAACCATGAAAGAAAAACTTTGGTCAGTCAGGTAAGAAAGAAAACTGCTTACGTGCAGTGCCACAGGTGCCAACGTATTGGCTCAGACAGGATAAGAGGACTGTGAGGTCGACAGTATCAAAGGCCACTGTGAGGTCTAGTAACACAAGGCATTTAGCATCCACAGACAAAGCAATGTCCTTATGTACCTTTAGCAGAACAGACTCAGTACTAAAAGGATAAGTGGGAAAAAGGTCTAAAATGAGGTCAAATAGAAGAATACAGATGAGGTTTTTTAAGAAGAGGTGGCAGCACAGCTGGTACAGATCCAGAACTGAGGGAGGAGTTGATGACACTCAGTAGACTACAGGACCAACAGCACCTCCTGTGCAGAATCCCGGCATAGGAGGTGCAGGAGGGCAGGATGCTGTCTGAGGAGGATGGAGGCAACAGACCACTGTGAAGAATCTAAGTACATGATATCAAAGGTCAGGAGCCATGTGTCTGGATGTTGTAAGTTGACATCCTGCAGAGCTGCCGTGATTGACAGCTCAACCACACCCTGTATTCAAGGCTCCGCCCATTCCTCCATATGATCAGTTTGACACCAGCAGCCGTTTTGTCTGAATTAATCTTTATTGTACGCAGACAAATCTGGCAGTGGTTCTGTTTGAAGTACTGGTTGCGATCTTAGACACCAACAGCTAGTCCAGATCTTCTGGACAAAGTCTCCGAGATTGGTCACATGGAACAGAACCAAAGTTTCAGCTGTATGCCTGAATGACATCAGTTCTAAAAAAATAAAAAGTTCTATGTTTATAACTTTGGAAAGTAAATGAGCTGACGCCTTGTGATCCAGGAACTATGGACAGTTCAGGTCTGTGCAGTCTGTGCAGGAACAACAATGTGAGGATCGACCCATAGGGGGCAAAACTCTGGTAAGGTGTCAGCCCTGTGCCAGTACGTCCACCATTGGTGTGTTTGTGTCCTCAGTACAACCACAGGAAGACATCTAACAGTCAAAACTAATTTCGCCCTCATTGCCTGCTTTTGTTTGATACCAGAAATCAGTTTAATGCCATCTGGCAGTTATGACTCTTTACGGCCGTCAGCATCATGAGCACAAGTGTGAGGAAAGGAACCAAATCCATTCATGTTTTCATACATCCAACATGTGACATTTATGATGACAAATCAAACAAAAATCTAACAGCTGCAGGCTCCCACACCGTACACACACACTGTACCCACACCGTACCCACACTGTACACTGTACTGTACTGTCCTGTTGCTCCTGTTCCTGTGGCTGAAACCACTTAATGTCTGCGTCGAACACAGGACACAAACAAAAATTAAACATGTTTAAACATTTAACATGTTTAATTTTTGGCGTCCGATTTGCTTCGTCCTTTGCATCCCTCGTGCTGTTGTGGTGTCGAGCTGCATCGTCTCGGCACCGAGTTGCTTCCACGTGGCGTCATCATGACGACACATGACACAACTGGAAGCAGCCCCGGTGTGAAAAGGGCTTTACGGGCCCAGAGAGGAAGAGTCTGACACATCAGAGGAGAAGTTTTAAGGTTGATATAAGACTGACTTTTGGTTGTGCAAGTAACTTTTTTTGGTGCAAGTAATTTTTTTGTTACTAGCACCAGTGCAAGTAGGTTAAAACATGTATTTCGACCCCTGGTCTGTCATCCGAATTGAGCCAATCTGAGTGAGGGGGGGCCGCAGCAGTGTCCCGCACACCCGCGAGCTCGGGGAGCGTGGCAGGGTGGAGGCATGCGTCGTGTGCAGATGAGATGAGTTTGTATCATTCAGATGAGTTTGTATCAGTTTCTGTCAGTGTGTGCATAATGTCTGGAGTTGCTTTGACAACATCAGACTGTCGGGGATGGCAGAAGATAAAAGGGGCAGCCGAATGGTTCACCAAGGCCATAGAGATTCTTCTGGAGGAAAACAGTGGGTCGTTTTGACCTTCAGAGGCTGATAAGCCTGCCATGTTTAGGGTTCAGCAGAGAAACACATTTGCAGCTCCTCTGACTGACCAAATCCAATTTATGAGTATTCCCTGGTCTCCTGCATCTTCCTTTGCAAGGCGTAGATTTGCTCCAAGATGTTATCCAACTTACGTCTGAGTTCAAGGGTTAACGCAGTCTGAGACTGTATTGCCTTGCCCAACTCACTAATCATGACGGACAGGTGAGGGGTTGTGGTTCTGGTAGCAGCCGTCTTGCCAATTTTCCGGTAGGTCAGGGCAGCACATAAATCAATAAGCCAGCCCTCCCACAATAAAACCAAATATAAATGAGTCTTCAATATCCTCCACAGAGAATGGTACCAAGCACACAACATGCCACTTCTCCCAGGCATCGAGAACATAGCCTGCAGGGTAGGTTCCATCTGGGCACACAGGGTCCCCCAGCCCTGATTTCCTTGTTGAAAAAATGGTGTCAATAGCATTCAGAGACCAGCTGATCAATTCCATGGTTAATCCGAATATAGTTTGAAGAATTCACAGTCCGGTGAAGTAAGGACTTTGAAGGTTGGAGCAGAGATAGAGGAGAGACTGGAGGAGATGTGACCACCCTCACCAGAGTCCCAAGCTCTCGTAACACACACACCGTACCCACACTGTACACACACCATAACCACACCATACACACACACTGCACCCACACCGTAACACACACCGTAACCACACCATACACACACTGTACCCACACCGTAACACTCACACCGCACCCACACATAACACACACACTGTACTCACACACTGTACCCACACTGTACACACACACCGCACCTACACCGTAACACACACACACTGTACCCACACCATACCCACACTGTACACACACCGCACCCACACGTAACACACACACTGTACCCACACTGTACACACACACACCGCACCTACACCGTAACACACACACTGTACCCACACACCGTACCCACACCGCACTCACACGTAACACACACACTGTACTCACACACCATACCCACACTGTACACACACAGCACTCACACGTAACACACACACTGTACTCACACACCATACCCATACTGTACACACACCGCACCCACACTGTAACACACACACTGTATCCACACACCGTACCCACACTGTACACACACCGTAACACACACTCTGTACTCACACACCGTAACACACACTCTGTACTCACACACCGTACCCACACTGTACTCACACCGTAACACATACTGTACACACACCACACCCACACTGTAAGATAGATAGACAGATAAATTTATTGTCATTACAAGTTTAACAAAATTTCTTCACACCTAATCACCTCAGACAAAAATACAATTAATTCACAATTATTACAAGTTGAACGTAATAATGGCACACATCAGAATTAAAACAGCCATACATATACATTTGATTGTTTATGTACACTAAGCTTTAAGACAGTCTGCAGGGCTTGAAATAGTATGTGCTAGTTTGTGCAGGTATTATTTGAGCAGTGCACGTAATTTTATACTGCACTTGCGCTTTACACTTGCACTGCAACTTTATCCAAGTGCACTGCAACTTTATCCATTTTAACAACTATAAGCACCAGTAGAATGAACCAATAAAGGAATAAATAAGGAAAAAAACAATTTCCAGTGTGTTGTCTTAGTCTTCCCTGCGTTTTATGACTCTCACACACAGAGCGAGTTGCTGTGACGATTCGTTCGCACGCAAAAAAAAACTGTCTGTCGCTGCTGCCGCTGCTGCTGCTCTTCCCTCAAACTGTCATAACCACACCGGACCTGCTTCGAGTGGAGTCATGACGATGCAGGAATATCTGTGTCAGGTGCGTGCAGCAGGGGGGCAGAGAGGAGGTGAGGATGCAGCCTGCAGGTTCTCTGCACAGAGAGCACTCTGACTTCTCCTAGTTTATATTTGTTCTTGTGCTAAGCTGTAGGTCTGCGCTCTGAGTTCTGTTATAGTTTATCTTTCCTCCTTTGACCACGAGATGCGCACGTATGTGCGTGCGAACGAACCGTCAGTGAGTAAATGTGGAGATGTCTGGAGTTATAGTTGTAGTGGACATGTCCTGTGTCTGGCAATCAGTCTGTGAGTAGGACTTATGTCCTTTTTTTAAGACACTGTGATGAGAGAGTTTGAGGGGAGAACAAGGAACTAACTGCCTGCAGCCAGACAGTTTTTTGTCTTTCTTTTAAATGTTCACGTGTGCGTGTGTGAATGAATCATCCGTGAGTGGACTGGAGATGTCCGGACTTTTTACTGCATGTGGACATGTCCTGTCTCTGGCAATCAGTCTGTGAGCAGGACGTTTATGGATTTTATTTAAACACTTTTGTGAGAGAAGAAGAGCGAGGAGCAGCAGCTGCAATCAGCATTTTTTTTTCTGTGCTCTGTTTTGAGCGTGTTGTTTTACTGCATTGTGTACACGGTATAAAAACAATCCTGCGTGATTTATACTGCAGGAACAATGGAACACAGCAGGAATCATAAATTACCATCGAGTAACATTGTCTTGTGAGTGTGTGGCTTCCAGTCACGTCAAGTACTGTCCTGTTGCTCCTGTTCCTGTGGCTGAAACCACTTAATTTCTGCGTCGAACACAGGACGCAAACAAAAATTAAACATGTTTAAACATTATGTTATGTGTCGGACGCAGCTCGGAGAACCGACCAGCGTTTGAAGGACCCAGTATGAAATAAGCAGAGCACGGTTCAAAGGCTAACTGAATTTAATACATAACAGTGATAATATAATAACAAAAGGTGCGGCCTGGCGTGGTGCGCTCCCAGCAGCGCTAAGGGTCCGGAGCCAGAAGCTGTTTCGGACCCAAGGACCCCGCCGACACCCCCCAGGTGGCCGCAACAACCGAGTCTGTGAAAGAAGGAACCATTATGTGAGTCCACACTCTACACACAGAACACTTAAAGGTGTACAAACAGCAAACACTTCCTGGCTTGATTACTGATCAGCTTCCCAACCTGCAGGCATGGAACAATCAGTTCACAAAACTCCACTGCAGTGAAAGCTGATACATGACTAACAAACAGCTCAATACAATAAGGTGTGAGGGACACCACATTTACTGACTGTATAACTGTTAGTCACAAAATCTAACGTACCTCAGGAAGTGTGCTGACGAGCGTGAAACCTCACCCCCTCCTCTTTCACAGACTGTGCATCAAACCTGGACGTTCTCAGCATCCGCTGCTGATGAGATGGCTCCCAAGACGACGATCTCACCCGTCTGGTCACAAGGTCGAGTCTCTGGCAAATACACACTGTGCACTCCAGTCTTAAATGCCAACATGTTCCAATCCATCCAGATGCACCACAGCTGTGAGTCCTGACGAGTCGCAGGTGATCAGGGTGAGGTCCTGACAGCCTCAGCAACACAGCCACTCAGTCCCAAACGCACGCCACCTGGGAGGAAAACCAAAAGACAGAAACAAACCGGCAGCCAGGCCCCCCCAGCCATATAACAGTACCCCGCCCTCACGGGAAGCCTCCCGGCGACCACACACACCTGGCCCAGGAGAAACACCCCCCCTCCAGGGACCATGGCTGGAAACCGCGTCTGCGTTCATCCTCCAACAGACTGGTTGAACTGGCTGCATCTTTGCCCTTGTTTCTGACAGTCTCTTAGCACAGGTGTGGCCAGGAGTTCTTACACCTGTGCGGTCAGCCTTATCCAAACATGTGTAATTTGTCATAAAACAAAACACAAACAACCAAAACACCCCCCCCCCCTCCCCAGGGGACCGTCCCATCAAACCCCAGGGAAGGGGAGAAAAGAAAAACAACCCAAACCCAAGCCTACAAACAAAAATACTAAAACACCCCCCTCCCCCCCTCCCCAGAGGACCGTTCCATCAAACCCCAGGGAAGGGGAGAAAAGAAAAACAACCCAAACTTGAGTTTACAAACAAAAATGCTAAAATACCCCCCCTCCTCCCCCCAAACGACACGTAGGGACCAACACCCCCCAGAGGGCCTCCCGCCAGCTCCAGGAGTAATAACCACGGCCGAGGTCCCTCTGGGATCCAACGTCACCCACGGGGACTACCAGCGCCTCCCAGAGGACCACTCGTCAACCCCAGGAGACGCCTCCCCTCATGACCAATGGACCCAGCCCCGGCCGTCCACGGCTAGATGGACCCACAGCCCTTTCCCCCCCAGAGGACACCACAGTCAAACCCTGAGGGCGGAAACTGGGGGGGGGGAAACAAAAAGATACCCCAAACCCCCCCCCCTCCCCTCCCGGGTGCAGAGGCTACCTGGGAAACGCCCAGCACAACCTAACTGCACCCCTCCAGCAATGCCGACACTACGGCACACCCGGCTGGAGTCAGAGGAGAAGAGAGGGCATAACAAAAAACAAAAAGAGAAAAAACAACCCAAGTACCACCCCATCACCCCCCAGGGGACCGTTCCATCTAACCCTGGGGATGTGAAACAAAAAGAAATAGAAGGAAAAACAAACAGACCAACACACAGTTGTTTGGGTCCCTTTTTTTTTTTTTTTGTTCTTTTTCAGACAGGCTGCAGGGTCACAACCCCAGACAAATAGTGGACAACAAAAAATAAAATCCCACACAAAAACCAACTCAAAAAAACACCCACACAAAATGAACTAACACAAAACAAATCAGTGAGTTATACCGTCAAGCTCAACCAAATGGAACACACCTGTTCCTACTCAAGAGCTTGACGGTAACGTGCTTCAGTCACCACAAGGGGGAGCCAGAGTGCAAAAAATGAAAAAACCCCTTTGGCGACAGAAAAAACAAACGAGCTGCTTTTATGTGCGCAGCTGAGTGCAACACACAACCAAAATGTGCTCAACTAAATAACGCCGGAGCTGATACAACAGACGCAGTAGTTACCTTTATCCGGGGAAACGGGGCTACGACTGTAACACAGGAAGCCCAGCGACCCGTGCTAACAGAGCTCCGCCGTGCGCGTGAACCCATTACAAACGCACTCTTGCAGCTCCCGTTTAAACCTCTTATCCGGTCGGAGCGTGACGCGAAGCCGTCGCCAGTCACACTCCACCACGACCCACGGATAAGGCACAACACAGGAACACGGCTGCAAGAGAGCACAAATCAGTAGCCAGTAATGGGTTCTCAAACACGCACCTTCCGGGCGGAGAGCCCCGCAACTGATCCGGATAACCACTGAACGTCTGCTGCCGCCTTCCCGGCGCGTTACCGTCTCTGCTACCACTGGGTCCGTGATGTTTGGCCAGAGACTACTGTTATGTGTCGGACGCAGCTCGGAGAACCGACCAGCGTTTGAAGGACCCAGTATGAAATAAGCAGAGCACGGTTCAAAGGCTAACTGAATTTAATACATAACAGTGATAATATAATAACAAAAGGTGCGGCCTGGCGTGGTGCGCTCCCAGCAGCGCTAACGGTCCGGAGCCAGAAGCTGTTTCGGACCCAAGGACCCCGCCGACACCCCCCAGGTGGCCGCAACAACCGAGTCTGTGAAAGAAGGAACCATTATGTGAGTCCACACTCAACACACAGAACACTTAAAGGTGTACAAACAGCAAACACTTCCTGGCTTGATTACTGATCAGCTTCCCAACCTGCAGGCTTGGAACAATCAGTTCACAAAACTCCACTGCAGTGAAAGCTGATACATGACTAACAAACAGCTCAATACAATAAGGTGTGAGGGACACCACATTTACTGACTGTATAACTGTTAGTCACAAAATCTAACGTACCTCAGGAAGTGTGCTGACGAGCGTGAAACCTCACCCCCTCCTCTTTCACAGACTGTGCATCAAACCTGGACGTTCTCAGCATCCGCTGCTGATGAGATGGCTCCCAAGACGACGATCTCACCCGTCTGGTCACAAGGTCGAGTCTCTGGCAAATACACACTGTGCACTCCAGTCTTAAATGCCAACATGTTCCAATCCATCCAGATGCACCACAGCTGTGAGTCCTGACGAGTCGCAGGTGATCAGGGTGAGGTCCTGACAGCCTCAGCAACACAGCCACTCAGTCCCAAACGCACGCCACCTGGGAGGAAAACCAAAAGACAGAAACAAACCGGCAGCCAGGCCCCCCCAGCCATATAACACATTAAACATGTTTAATTTTTGGCATCCGATTTGCGTCGTCCTTTGCATCCCTTGTGCTGTTGTGGTGTCGAGCTGCATCGTCTCTGCACTGAGTTGCTTCCACGTGGCGTCGTCATGACGACACATGACACAACTGGAAGCAGCCCCGGTGTGAAAAGGGCTTTACGGGCCCAGAGAGGAAGAGTCTGACACATCAGAGGAGAAGTTTTAAGGTTGATATAAGACTGACTTCTGGTTGTGCAAGTAACTTTTTTGGTGCAAGTAATTTTTTTGTTACTAGCACCAGTGCGAGTAGGTTAAAAAATGTATTTGGACCCCTGGTCTGTCATCCGAATTGAGCCAATCTGAGTGCGAGGGGGCCGCAGCAGTGTCCCGGACCCCCGCAAGCTCGGGGGGAGTGGCAGGGTGGAGGCAAGGAGGGAGTACTAAGGGTGGGGGGGTTCAGAGGATGCATGCGTCGTGTGCAGATGAGATGAGTTTGTATCATTCAGATGAGTTTGTATCAGTTTCTGTCAGTGTGTGCATAATGTCTGGAGTTGCTTTGACAACATCAGACTGTCGGGGATGGCAGAAGATAAAAGGGGCAGCCGAATGGTTCACCAAGGCCATAGAGATTCTTCTGGAGGAAAACAGTGGGTCGTTTTGACCTTCAGAGGCTGATAAGCCTGCCATGTTTAGGGTTCAGCAGAGAAACACATTTGCAGCTCCTCTGACTGACCAAATCCAATTTATGAGTATTCCCTGGTCTCCCGCATCTTCCTTTGCAAGGCGTACATTTGCTCCAAGATGTTATCCAACTTACGTCTGAGTTCAAGGGTTAACGCAGTCTGAGACTGTATTGCCTTGCCCAACTCACTAATCATGACGGACAGGTGAGGGGTCGTGGTTCTGGTAGCAGCCGTCTTTCCGGTAGGTCAGGACAGCACATAAACCAATAAGCCAGCCCTCCCACAATAAAACCAAATATAAATGAGTCTTCAATATCCTCCACAGAGAATGGTACCAAGCACACAACACGCCACTTCTCCCAAGCATCGAGAACATAGCCTGCAGGGTAGGTTCCATCTGGGCACACAGGGTCCCCCAGCCCTGATTTCCTTGTTGAAAAAATGGTGTCAATAGCATTCAGAGACCAGCTGATCAATTCCATGGTTAATCCGAATATAGTTTGAAGAATTCACAGTCCGGTGAAGTAAGGACTTTGAAGGTTGGAGCAGAGATAGAGGAGAGAGGAGACTGGAGGAGATGTGACCACCCTCACCAGAGTCCCAAGCTCTTGTAACACACACACCGTAACCACACCATACACACA
This sequence comes from Thalassophryne amazonica, assembly GCF_902500255.1. Classification (NCBI taxonomy): domain Eukaryota; kingdom Metazoa; phylum Chordata; class Actinopteri; order Batrachoidiformes; family Batrachoididae; genus Thalassophryne; species Thalassophryne amazonica. The sequence goes on from NC_047108.1 coordinate 20,296,341, forward strand.
CACTGCACCCACACCATAACACACACCGTAACCACACCATACACACACTGTACCCACACCGTAACACACACACCGCACCCACACCATACACACATACACCATACCCACACCCCTCAACCACGTATAAACCCAAAAGCTGTTTGTACACGGTGGAGCTGCATGAGCGCTAGGTGCTGCTGCAACATTGCATGAATAACTGTTTGTTTTATCACCAGTGACAGTTACACTGTACTGCATGATAAACAGAGCTACAATACTCTATTTTCATTCAAAAGGATGCATACTGAATCAAGGAATTCAGTGTGCGCCCATGGCCGACAGCACTTTTACCTGTATGTGATGGGAAGGACGCATCATTTTTCCGATTCAGTGTCCTTGTGACAGGGAGAGTGCCTTCTTCCTGGTTTGTTCTGTGGATGTTAATCCATGTTTCCATGTTTCGGAGGCGGTTGGTCCTGCTTTTACCATGTTTAACTGTAGCATGGCTGCTTCTCACTGGAGTTTCTGTTTACGTGTGATGTCTTGCACTGTCCTTGCTCAGCACAGGGAAGCGTAAAAATTCGGCCTGGATTCCATTGCTGCTGACCTGGATTCTGGATTCTGTGTCTGTTCCTGCGTTCATCTGAAAGTGCTCCTGGGTCTCGGTTATCCTGGTGCCTGTTCAACGATGGAGGCAACACTGAAATGGTGGTGGATTGCTGCTTTTCTGTGTTTGTCTTTTTTCCCATCCTTGGGGGAACTTGTCACTGGAATAATAATTCTGGTCCAGCTTTCTCCTCCACGGACACCGCCTATAAAGGAACAAGCGCAACTGACAGTGCGTCCATTGTGATCCCGACTGTGGATATAGTAACATGGTTGACCCAAGACATGGAGTCACTGTACTCGTACTGTCTACTCGTCATTAAAGATCCTTTTATATCTTGCTCCGGTTTTTCAGCTGCACCCTCTCCATCTGCTTCGGCAGCTCATCCTGGAAATAATAACGTTAAGCGCAAAATTTTTTGTTTTAATGCTCTTACTGCTCTCTGGAAACATTGAACCGAACCCTGGCCCAAGCACATTTGCACAGTGTTTTACACCTGCTGATTTTAAAGCAAGATCCGGTCTTGGAATAATACATATCAATGCAAGGAGTATGCAATCCAAGCTGGACATGATAAAAATATGGATCAACTCAACAAAAAGTCTGTTTCTGATAAGGAGATTTTTGTTGAAGGTTATAATGTGTTCTGTGCAGACCGCCAGAGAAAGGGTGGTGGGGTGGGGATTTATATTAAGTCAAAATTTGGTGTACAACTATTGCTTTCAGAGTCTGTGAGTAAAGAGCTTGAGTTACTGGCCCTGAATGTGGAGGTGTCCAAAGATCATCATATAATGTTAGTGGGTTGTTATTGGCCTCCATCTGCCCCCAGTTGTTCTCTAAACACCCTCATTATGTTTCTTTCTAAACTAAAATTGAATGAATTAGTGCTGGTTGGGGATTTAAATTGGGACTGGCTTTCACAGGCTTCTGAGGTTTTAAAAGCCCAATGTAATGATTTAAATCTGACACAGTTAATCCTGTCTCCTACGAGGCTAAACTTAAAATGTCCTCAGAAATCTACATTAATTGATTTGGTTCTCACAAATAAGCCCTGTATATTTCTTCTTGTGATTTTCCCAATGATATCAGCGATCATTGTGTGATAGGTATTATTTGAGACACAAGGATACTTTAAAGTGTCCCTTGTTTTATTGAAAAACGTTATATGAAAAATTTCAACGAACAGGCTTTTATTTATGATCTTTTTGGTTTTCGTTGGGACAGAGTTGCTCTCGTTGATGATGTGGAACTTACCTGGAATTATTTTTTTTCTGCTTTTAATAAAATTGTTAATAAACATGCACCTATCCGCAGATTTAGAGTTAAAGGGTGTGATAATCCATGGTTCTCTAGCGAATTATCAGACCTCTTGCATGAGCGTAACTCTGCCTGGCACAGGCAGTCAGGCAGAGCACAGAAGTCAGGTAAAGATTCTGATTGGCTCTATTTTAGACAATTAAGAAATAATTTTACATATTCAGTTCGTAAGGCCAAGGCTGATTATTACTTGTCTTCTATAACTGAAAATTTAAATTACCCAAAGAAGTTTTGGAGCATTATCAAATCCATGTCCAAATTGTAAATCTGCTAATTTTCCCTCTAATATTATTATTGATGGCAGTAGAATGTCAAACAAAAAAGACATTCTGAATGCTTTTAATAATCATTTTATATCCTCAGGATTTTTATTTAAACAGGATAATTTCCCCTTGGTATCTCCAATTAAGGAGGACACCAATTGTGAAATCCCTGCTTTTAACTTTACTCCTGTTACAATTCCAGATGTTTTAACAGCTTTAAAAAATCTGAACCCCCATAAACCAGCTGGTTCAGACAAATTGGAGCCTGTGTTTTTAAAACTTGCCTCAGATTTTATCGCTGAACCATTGTGCACTATTTTTAATCTTACTTTGGGTAGTAATAAAATCCCGGGAGTTTGGAAAAAAGCCCTTGTGGTCCTCCTTTTTAAAGGTGGTGATTCTACAGCTTTAAAAAACTGTAGACCTATATCCAAACTCTGTTTTATCTAAAGTGCTTGAGACTTTGGTCAATGATCAGGTGAAGGATTTTCTGGCCTTAACTCTATTCTGTCTCCATTTCAATCAGGCTTTCGTAAAAACCATAGCACTATCACTGCTGCCTTGAAGGTAGTGAATGATGTTTTAGAGGCCTTAGACAATAAACAGTGTTGCCTTTCTCTTTTTATGGATTTTTTCTAAGGCTTTTGACACTGTGGATCACTGTATCCTAATCCTAATCCTAAAGTCTTCTGGGTAGTCAGAGCAGGCAGTTGGATGGTTTGCAAATTATCTCTCTGGTAGAACCCAGGCAGTTCAGTCAGATGGTTTCATATCTGAGGTACTGTATATGTGTGCCTCAAGGTTCAGTTCTGGGACCGCTTTTATTTACTATTCATATTAACTGCCTGGGACAGGATGTTCCAAATGCAAACTTTCATTTTTATGCTGATGACATGGTCATTTACTGCTGTGCACCTACACCTGCACTAGCTTTTGTACATCTTCAGCGTGCTTTTAATTTGGTTCAGGATCAGCTTAGGCAGCTGCAATGTGTTCTGAATGTGGAGAAAACTAAACTTATGTTGTTTTCATCCACAAGAGCAACAGGAACATGGTCTGGAAAAATTGTGAAAATCGATGTGCATGAAATTGAGCTTGTATCCTTTAAGTATCTGGGGTTTTTATTGGATGAAAACCTTTTAAAGGGCATATTCAGCATGTTGTTAGAAAGCTGAAAGTTTTATTAGGTTTTTATTATAGAAATAAGTCTTGTTTTTCTTTTAATGTCAAAAAGAGACTTGTGGAGTCTACATTCTTACTCCTCCTTGATTATGGTGATGTGTTATATATGAATGCCTCCGCTCAGAGTCTGCAAATGCTGGATAGTGTGTACCATGGAGCTTTGAGATTTATGACATCTTATGGTTTTTTAACTCATCACTATACTTTATACTCTAAAATTAGTTGGACATCTCTAAGTATACGCCGTCTAGGACACTGGTATGTGTTCATTTACAAAGCCATTCTTGGGAAAATTCCCAACTACCTTTCCTCCTTATTGATTTTAAAGGATGGATTACACAACCTGAGATCATTGAGCTTTGTCCAGTTTGTTGTTCCCAGAGTTCGAATTGAACTGGGAAAGAAAGCCTTTATGTTTTCTGCACCCACTGCATGGAATAATTTGTTGAAACTGTGTATTGCTGCCATTTTTGGTCAGGTCTCCCTTGAAAAAGAGATCTTTTGATCTCAATGGGACAAACCTGGTGAAATAAAGGTTACAACACCATACACACACGCTGCACCCACACCAAACACACACACTGTACCCACACACCATACCCACACATCACACCCACACCATACACATACACCGCACCCACACATTGTACCCACACCGTAACACACACAGTACCCACACCATATACACACACTGCACCCATACCGTACACACACACACCGTACCCACACTATACCCACATGGTACGTACGCACACACACCATACCCACACAGTACACACACACTGTATCCACACAGTACACATGCACTGCACCCACACCGTACACACACCATACCCACATCGTACACACACCATACCCACATCGTACACACACACCATACCCACACCGTACACACACACCACACCCATACTGTACACACGCACTGTACCCACACCATGCACACACACCGCACCCATATGTACACACACCATACCCACACCATACACACACACACACACTACACCCACACCATACAAACACACTGCATCCATACTGTACACACGCACCATACACACACCGCACCCACACACACTGTACCCACACCATACACACTGCACCCACACCATACACACACACTGTACCCACACCATGCACACACACCATACACACACACACACACACACACCACACCGTACCCACACCATAACACACACACACCGCACCCACACCATACACCCACACTGTACACACACACACCGCACCCACACCATACACACACCGTACCCACACCATAACACACACACCGCACCCACACCATACACCCACACTGTACACACACACCGCACCCACAGCATACACACACGCTGCACCCACAGCATGCACACACCGTATACACACCGCACACACACACTGTACCCACACACCGTACCCACACACCGCACCCACTCTGTAACACACACGCACTGCACCAACACTGTAACACACACACCGTGCCCACACAGTACACACACCCCATATCCACACAGTACATCCACACTGTACACACACAATGTACCCACACTGTACCCACACGATACACACACACACACACACCGTACACACACACCGCACCCACACTGTACACACACTGTACCCACACCATACACACGCCACACACAAACACACCACACCCACACCGCACCCACAACCGTACACACATACATCGTATACACACCACACCCACACCGTACACAAGTACACTGCACCCACACCATATACACACACCTCACTCATGCCATACATATGCTGCACCCGCACCATATTCCATAGCTACACCTACATATGACACACACACTACGTATATGTGCTGTGACCATACACACACCTCGATAAGAAATGATTCAATCCACTGACATCAATAACCTTTATGCTTAACGATTCCCTTATCGGTTCTTCAGTTCACATTACACTGGAGTGGCTGTTGTTTTTGAGGTTGTGTATTAGGAAAATGATCTTTTCTCTATGTTGATTGTGACGAGCTGCTTCTGAGAAGCTATGTTCTGAGAAGCTGCAAAGCGAAGCAACGGGTTACAGCGAAGCGCTGCAAAGCTGCTTCTCTCAGAAGCATTTCTTCATTAACCCTCTGAAAGCTATTTAAAGATGTCAATCCTGAGTCAACTTTGTGCTGATTAAAGTCATTAACTGGGACTCTTGTCTTGTTTGCAGGCAAGAAATGAGAATTGTCCTCTGTTCCACACTGGAGTTTTTATTCGTTCCTTCTTAAATTTTCATGGGGCAGGCACACGCAATGGTTCTCTGGCGTGAGTTACTGTTCCTCAGGTAAAGGAACTACAACCCCAATTCCAATGAAGTTGGGACGTTGTGTAAAATGTAAATAAAAACAGAATACGATTTGAAAATCCTCTTCAACCTATATTCAATTGAAAACACCATATGGACATGATGAACTTATGAACTAGCTTCTGGACATGACGAACTTCTGAACTAGCTTATGGACATGATGAACTTATGAACACACTTATGGACATGATGAACATATGAACTAACATATGGACATGATGAAGTTATGAACAAACCTATGAACATGATGAACTTATGAACTAACCTATGGGCATGATGAAGTTATGAACAAACTTATGGACATGATGAACTTGTGAACTAACTTATGGACATGATCAGTGTTGTATAAAGTACCGGAAAATCACACTTAAGTACAGATACCCATTTAAAAAATGACTTTGGTAGAAGTTCAAGTCACCAATTGAAATGCTACTGAAGTAAAAGTCTTAAAGTATCTAGTATTTATTGTACTCAAGTATGACAAGTAATGTACAACTAAATTTACTCAAGTATTGAAAGTAAAAGTACAATTAAATGTTAATAATCAAAAACGGACTGATTTTTTTTATATTACAAAGTTTATCTAGGCTTGTAAATGACTGGTAGTATTAGTCAAAATACTGAAAATTGTGCACATCACACAAAAACACTTCAGAAACAAGGTTTCAAAACCTAAACAAGAGTATAGGCTACTCACTAGGTGTTCACAGGAAACAGTTATTTATTTCTATATGTATTTATTTATTAATTTTCATTGTTACATGGTTTTATCTTTTCTGTTGTTTTGTTTCATTTGGTTATTTTTGTCTCTTTCTTTAAAATTGTATTGTAACATTATTAGTCTATTATTATTGACTATTATTGTCTATTATGTAGACTATTATTGTTTTTGCTATTATTATTAATATCTGAATAAAAATAAATTTAAAAAATTACAATTTGACTTTTTTATGACAACGAACGCTGAGCTATTAATTATACAGAAAACAAATCAACACAAACGTGCTGATGCAAACAGCTTAATGGTAACTTTAACAGTGAAAATGCCATAGACATGCTAATGCGTTAGCATCGGTCCCGTTTTTAAGTTACAAAATACATCTATCAACTGTTTCAGAAGACCATAACAGGTCGGTTTAATATAAAAATATTAAATATTACTCACAGACATATGCTCTTCAGAGTTTTAGCGGGGAAAAATTAGGATAAAGCGAAATAAATCAATGAACCCACGAAGCGTACATCGAAGCATTGCTTCGATCTGCGAATCACTGCTTCGATTGGTTCAAGGTTCAAAACAAAGCCGCGCTGCAGAAAAGTTGATTACAGACCCGCTGCAGGTCTGTAATCAATTCGCCCTATTGACGTATCCCATAATCCCTTGCGTGCCAGAGAGTCGCTGCAGTCAACAACATATAGAGAAGCAACACGATGACAGTTGTAAATTAATATTATACTACAAAAAATTTATTTTTTTATGCTTTTCGTCATGTTAATAAGACACTGCTGCATGATACCCCGAAAACTTGCTAAAACAATTATAACAAATAATCCGTGTCTGTTACGTTTAATCTGCGTGGAATTTAATAAACGCAAATCGAATTTCAGACATATTATATATATTAGTCTCAAACAAAGAGGACAAACAGTGTTGTAAAGAACAATAATCAAGACGTTAAAGGGCAAACTTCAGTTTCCCCCAGAATGACATGAACAGGAAGCGATTGTAGCTCACAGCAGCTCCCATTGAAAATAATGGAGAGACAGACTGTGATTCTCGCATGTTTACATAAAATAAACGCAATAACAATGTCTATAAACAGAGAATATTTTCACAAGAGTTTTAGGCACAATATAAAAATAGTTTTATGTTGTGATGTTAATGGTGTTGTCTGTGTGCAGCGATTAAAGTGCAGCGTGATCAGAGCATCTCAATGCAGTTCTCAATGTTACTGAGATCTAGCAGCGCGGCGAAGCTCTCTGAGGTTTTGTGGGATTTGAAATGTCAATAGGGCGAATGTAGAGAAATTGAGCACTTTGCACTGCTGCGTTCCAAAGAATCTTCGAAGGCCTCCGCTGACCGTAAGAGGACCTCTGCCTTGTCTTACATCACAGGCCAGAAGGTATGGCTTTCGAGGCGCCACCTTACCCTTAGGGGTGTGCCCAAAAAATTGGCTCCTAGATTCATCGGACCATTCCCTGTTTCCAAAGTCCTGAATCCCATTTCTGTCCATCTTCATCCCCCCCGGTCCATGCGGGTCCATCCCATGTTTCATGTTAGCAGTGTCAAACCTGTCCAGTTAAGAGTTGAGTTCTGCAGTGTCACTCAGAGATCATTTGTGTGATAAGGCAAGGGAAGGCTGGAGGAATGTCTCTTATCAGATAACTTCACACTAAAGCCCCTGTCACAGTGGCGTATTCGTAGAGCTGCTCATTGGAGCATTGTGTTTCATTTAAATACGCCGAAATAACACGCGTACTCAGCCTTTAACAGTGTTCGTTCATACTTGCAGCTGCGTGTGCTCGCGTTTTAATGTGTGCACACAGTCGCGTGTGCCATGCCGCAACAGTTTCAGTGCTATTTTCTGCCTCTGTGGAAGTGCGCTCTGTTCTCTACTGCATGGTGTGGTGCGGCTCAAAAACAGAGTCATTTAACATTATTATTATTATTATTATTATTATTAATTTATTCTTTTTATGCAGCGAGTGCACATTTATTTTAGAGTCACAGCTCTTTTCAGCTTTGATCAGACTGATCGATCAGGGCGTTTGATGAGCACACCGACATGCAGCAAGTGCACGTTTATTTTAAAGAGTCACAGCACTTTTCAGCTTTGATCAGACTGATCGATCAGGGTGTTTGATGAGCGCACCGACATGCAGCGAGTGCACATTTATTTTAAAAAGCCACAGCTCTGATTAGACACACACACAGAGAGAGAGAGAGACAGAGAGAGAGGGAGAGAGAGAGAGAGAGAGCGCTTTTATTTTAAGGAGACTCAGACTCCTTAAAATAAAAGCTCTCTCTCTCTCTCAGCGCTTTTATGAAACGATGCGACACAGTGAAACAGTCCTCATATAATTAGTCCAGTATGATAAAGTGAAGCAATGATCTTGCAGTATTTATAGCTCCAGAAGAACAACAGGGAGATGTGAAAGGGCGTACAGTACCGTGTCGAAGCGTGGGCGGGCTCACACTAGCGAACAGTAGCACGGCGCTGCATGTACAACCCCTGGCAAATATTATGGAATCACCGGCCTCGGAGGATGTTCATTCAGTTGTTTAATTTTGTAGAAAAAAAGCAGATCACAGACATGACACAAAACTAAAGTCATTTCAAATGACAACTTTCTGGCCTTAAGAAACACTATAAGAAATCAGGAAAAAAAGATTGTGGCAGTCAGTAACGGTTATTTTTTTAGACCAAGCAGAGGAAAAAAATATGGAATCACTCAATTCTGAGGAAAAAATTATGGAATCACCCTGTAAATTTTCATCCCCCAAACTAACACCTGCATCAAATCAGATCTACTCGTTGACACTGACCCTATGCCATGACATTGACCCTATGTATCTTTTTACATGGAATGTTTTCGCAGTTTTTGCTCTATGGCAAGATGCATTATCATCTTGAAACATCCCCAAACATCCTTTCAATTGTCCAAAATATCAACGTAAACTTGTGCATTTATTGATGATGTAATGACAGCCATCTCCCCAGTGCCTTTACCTGACATGCAGCCCCATATCATCAATGACTGTGGAAATTTACGTGTTCTCTTCAGGCAGTCATCATTATAAATCTCATTGGAACGGCACCAAACAAAAGTTCCAGCATCATCACCTTGCCCAATGCAGATTTGAGATTCATCACTGAATATGACTTTCATCCAGTCATCCACAGTCCACGAATGCTTTTCCTTAGCCCATTGTAACCTTGTTTTTTTTCTGTTTAGGTGTTAATGATGGCTTTCGTTTAGCTTTTCTGTATGTAAATCCCATTTCCTTTAGGCGGTTTCTTACAGTTCGGTCACAGACGTTGACTCCAGTTTCCTCCCATTTGTTCCTCATTTGTTTTGTTGTACATTTTTCGATTTTTGAGACATATTGTTTTAAGTTTTCTGTCTTGATGCTTTGATGTCTTCCTTGGTCTACCAGTATGTTTGCCTTTAACAACCTTCCCATGTTGTTTGTATTTGGTCCAGAGTTTAGACACAGCTGACTGTGAATAACCAACATCTTTTGCAACATTGCGTGATGATTTACCCTCTTTAAGAGCTATAATAATCCTCTCCTTTGTTTCAATTGACATCTCTCGTGTTGGAGCCATGATTCATGTCAGTCCACTTGGTGCAAAAGCTCTCCAAGGTGTGTTCACTCCTTTTTAGATGCAGACTAACGAGCAGATCTGATATGATGCAGGTGTTAGTTTTGGGGATGAAAATTTACAGGGTGATTCCATAATTTTTTCCTCAGAATTGAGTGATTCCATATTTTTTTCCTCTGCTTGGTCTAAAAAAGTAACCGTTACTGACTGCCACAATCTTTTTTTCTTGATTTCTTATAGTGTTTCTTAAAGCCAGAAAGTTGCCATTTGAAATGACTTTAGTTTTGTGTCATGTCTGTGATCTGCTTTTTTCTACAAAATTAAACAACTGAATGAACATCCTCAGAGGCTGGTGATTCCATAATTTTTGCCAGGGGTTGTACTCGTGTGAAGGCTCCATGCTGTGCTGTACGCCGAAGAAAATTAAACATGTTTAATTCCTTCCGTCCTACTCGTCCTACGTATTGAGAAAAAATTCCTCATGAAGTGGGCGGAGAGCTGCTCATTACAGCGTAGACGATACGCTGTAATGAGCAGCTCTACGAATACGCCACTGTGACAGGAGCTTAAGCATGCCTTAACTTTCAGGTAACAGAAAGGTGACAGGGGTGTCGAACAGTACATTTAGTTAAAACAGAACATTTAGTAAAATATGCAATATTTATCATTTTGACAATTCCTCCCTTTGATCATAATATGATGAATAAAATAATAAACTAAATCAAGCACTATATACAAATGAACATAACATGGCATCTGCATTGTCACACTTTTGCAAAGTTAAAACAATATGTCATTAGGTTACATTCTTCAGAAGGTTACTGTTTTACATAGAACATTGACATTTCAGTTATCAGGTTTGACTGGAAAAGCAGGCTGGACACACATGGGGACACAGAAACACAGCTCTGTAGTTTTAAGGCATTTACTTGAGATGTTAGCAGGGGTCGGTACATAGGCAGGCAGTCCAAAATGAGCAACAGTACAAAAACGTCAGGCTTAGGCGTGGTCGAGGTACATAGGCAGGTGGTCAAAAAACACAATGAAGCAAAGGTAGCAAGGCAAAAACACAAGAACAGAGCTGGAAGGAAGGCACAAGGTACATCGATCTGGTGAGGGACAAAGGCAAATTGTGAGGCTTATAAAGCACCCAGGTGTTTAAGTCCAAATCAAGAACAGGTGTGTGGAGAAGCTCCCAGAACCAGGGTGTGGCCAGACAGAGAGGAACGCCCACCACCAAGAGCCAAGATAGAGAGACAAGAAAGAGCAGAACAGAGAAAACCCAAGAATAAAACAAGCAAACACACAGATCACACAGCAAACAAAATACAATAAAAAACAGAACACATACAAACTAAAATGCAGATTGTGACATCAGTAAACAGTTTCAGTAAACATTTTCATCAAGGCAAATATAATGTTTACATCTATATGTCATTCTCCCCAGTTTCTGTCTTTGAATCATTCATATAGTGAGAAATAAGAACAAGTCTGAGTCTGATTTTCCTTCATTCAGTGCAGTTATACTTGTGGATTTAGATAAAAGCATGTGTGTCGGGGGCTGAGGTTCACCTACTGCTCTATCAATGCATCGTAAGATTAAAGCATGAATACAGCATCAGCCACAAACTGCAAATACGGCCAAAAATACCACTAGTGACATAAGTATAGTCATAATCAACTTGCTCCATTTGCAAAGTTAGCAAACACGTCTACCAAAGGATTGTTTGTGCCAGAATGTTCCTTCATCTTGACTGATATGCTGAGGGTGTTATATTTCGGACGCGGTCGGAACACCGACCCAGCATTTGAAGGACCCAGCATAAAATAAGCAGAGCACGGTTCAAAGGATAACAGAATTTAATAAACATAACAGTGAGTGATTTTAAACAACTAAACAGTCCGCGGTCTGGTGAGGTGAAAACACGGCACGCTCTCAGCAGCGCAAACACGTCTGCTCACAAGGTCGAGTCTCTGGCAATCACACACTGTGCATTCAAGGTTTAAATGCAGCAATCTCTGATTAAGACAAAATACACCACAGCTGTGAGTCCTGATGACCTGCACGTGATAACAAGCCTCAGGTGTTCAGGGTGAGGTCCTGATGCTCAGCCACTCAGTCCTGAATGCATACCACCTGGTGGGAGAAACAGAAAACAAAAACCAAACCAGCCAAACACCCCAGCCCACAACAGAGGGTCTTTGTCAGTCTTCCATCTAAAGCTGTATTATTTGAAATGAAGTTGCAACAATCTTGTCCAAACATAGCACAAACACCTCCCTTTCTGCCAAAAGAATGTCCAAAGCTAACCTATTTTCAAACAATATAAGGGAAGTGGCTGCTAACTGTTCATGTATGGCTGCTACAGCATCCCTAGTAAAATTTGATAACCTTTGCACATTGAAGTGTAAGTGACACTGGTATACAAATATTTAGAAGTTGAATTCAAATATGACAACAATGGCTAATTAGCTACTGTTTCCAAAGATATAAAAGGTTTTACATTTTGCATATACATAATTATATTGTATTAACAGTAGAGTTTTAAAAATCATAAACATAGGTCTTTCTTATGTTTCCTGACTGTTTGTATAATATTTCACCCGTTCTCTTTTTGTAACACTTTAAAAATCAGCAAAATGGTTTTATATTAATCCTTAGTAACACAGTAGTAGCATTTCTTAAAACTACAGCCAATCAAATAACATTTTCATTCTCCGTGGCCCAAAATTTTTGACTATCTTTATTTCAGAAGCATTTTGCCTGTAGACCAGTGTAATTCATCCTGTTTACGTTTTCGTTTACTGTTACAGGAAACAATACATGCCAAAGTGGGGAGGATTGCCAGAACCGCCGATACACTGATTCATTCAATTTTGCAGGTTGTTGGGCATTCTTCAGTTTTAAGAAGATTGTTTGAGCTATTGGAATGTACCACCATAATGATGATGCCAGTGAGCCTTTGGTCAAATGTCTCTTTAGGTTGTTGTGGAATCGGGAGCAGGGGCTAATTCTTTCAGTACTTTCTTGCAAATCCACAACCTTTCTGCGACCTTGATGGCGGTATGCCTCGTCGGTTGCACTTGGAAGGGGCCTATCCACTGACGATTGTTCCAATGCTGATAATGGAAGGGCTTCCATCACACAAGACCTGCAAACTAGTGATAGTTTGATGCAAATAAGACACAAGGTTATGATCAACAAACACTGCATCTTCCCCTGTCAACACCTTGGGATGGAGTTCTGTGTTCCAAACAGTTTTTCAAAGGGTGACACGTTATTACACTGTCATGTGTGAAATTCTCATCTACATCAGGATCAAGGGTAAGTATTTAACCCAATTTAGGCTCATTTCGGCTGTGAATTTTGTTAATTTATTTTCAATGTGCCATTTTCCCTTTCCACAGCAATTTTTGTGACACTCCTCATCTGGAAACAATGTCTGTCAGTAAAGGTTTTGCCACTGAGTTTTTTCAGGAGCATATTTTGTTGGAAATGTTTCGGCCCATTTGAAAAACATATGCACAATCACAAGGCAACGTTTCTTCCCCTCTGCTGGGTTCATTCAATGAAATCCATCATGAGGTGTTGAAAATTTTTAATTTTTAAACAACCAGCACCACACATCATCGATCCTTTTTGACACATGGTCTCCACCATGTGACAAAATAGCATACATGTGGAAAAGGGGATGCGGTAAGCACGGTCTGGAGGGCACAGAAGAGAGATGTGGACTGTACCAAATCCCTTCTACCTTCTCAGCGCCAGCTTTGTGCCAAAGAGAGACATCAGTAGGAGACACAAAAGATGAAAGTGAAGCAAGGTCTGCCACAGGGGTGACAGAAGCAGAATAAGATAAGAGGGGTCACCGCATTTAATGTCTGTAAGTAGTCCCGAACAAAACACCATTCGGTGGATTGTCCAGCAGGACTAATCTTTTTCACTGAGAATATTGGCTTTAAAACTGGAGGGTTTTCCATCCATAGCTTCCTGTCTGAATGGATATTTTTTTAATTCACAGCAGGACTAATCTTTTTCACTGGGAATATTGGCTTTAAAACTGGAGGGTTTTCCATCCATAGCTTCCTGTCTGAATGGATATTTTTTTAATTCACCCCATTGAGATATCCCATAGAGAATCCCCATGACGACCATTCCAAATGGACACTATACAACCAAAATGTAATTTTTTGATGCTTTTCATCACGTTAATAAGAGACGAAAACTTGCTAAAACAAATATTCCAAATAATCCGTGTCTGCTACATTTAATTTGCGTGGATCTTCACAAATGTAAACCGAATTACAGACATTTTATATATGTTCTCAAGGTCAGTATCCTGGCAGATTAAGCTCAAGGGCCGGGGTTTCTCGGTGAGAACATCACCAAACTCAATACAAATACGTGTAATTTGATCACTTTCAATTTAATGTACATGGTTCATTTTAAGTCAAATTGGTGTATAAATCTCATTGTTCCAGGCAATGATAGCTGGCAGCTGGAACAAAAAGGACAAACAGTGCTGTTGTAAAGGACAATAATCAGGGCGCTGAAGAGCAAACTTCACTTTCCCCCAGAACGACATGAACAGGAAGCGATCACAGCTCACAACAAATCCCATTGAAAATAACGGTGAGCTTCTCGCATGTTTACATAAACAAAACACAATAACAACGTCTATAAATGCATATAATATATTCACCAGAGTTTTAAGCACAATATACAAAGCACAGCCCGTAATCAGTCCCACGTCATACTGCTGTTGCGTCCACAAAGTGGGAGGGAAGGAGGGAACTTCCAAATTTGACATGGAGTGAGGAGACTCCTCAGTGTCTTTGAACAATGTCAAAGCTCGATGAGCAATAAGATGTTCACTGATCTCCCATCTGTATGCATTAACAGTAATACACCATAAATGCATCAGTTTCTCAAATCAATACAACAGGACCAATACTCTTCCATGTTTTAGAGGCAGACAGTTTAGTTGGATTGCTGCAGCCACAAAGCAGTCATTAAAATAAACCTCTGCCACTGTCAGTTTTTCATCAGCCTCAGTGACAAAGTTGCATTGACCTAAATCACAAACAAAAGCTGCACAATGCATATTTTCACATGTTTTTTATCTTTTTTTTTTTTTTTTGGTCTCTAAATTTGGTGATATCAGATGTTTAACACCAGTTGTAGACAAACAAAGAATCATTCAAGTTTTAAGATAACCACTCACACAGATTCACTCACACACCAAGGTTGGGTAGGATTACTTTGAAAGAATACATGTGGATTACATGTATGTATGTACATACATTCAGATTAATTGTAATCTGATTACTTCTGGATTACATTTCAAAGTAATCCTACCCAACCCTGTCACACACACACTCAGACCTCTGTATTAAAATTTGATGGCGCCAAGATCAATTATTTAATTACGTTTTTTTCTCCCATTCACAGTTAATACAGCTGTATGCAAAATTTCAAAAAGTTGACTTTTCAATAACATATAATATGGATTAGAAAATTTTCTGTCTGCAGTCTTATTAAAACCCAATTCACCTCCAAAGGATTTTAATTGATTTTCATGCAAATATTCGTTGTGCTCTGGATGGCACTGTGGGCACCGAGAGGACCAGAGGTTACACAAACACAGCAGCCGTGTGGTTTTTCAGTGTCTCTAGGTCGGGGCTGGTTATTGGCATCCGATCAAAATTCTGTCGGGCACATTGACACCCTCTGTCACCAGTATCATGGTGAGTGCTGCAGCGGATGTTTCAAGGGCATTCATCATTGACTACATTTACATGCAGCCAATAACCCTTTCATAACCGGAATATTAGCAATAACTTGGTTGCGCACGGCTATGTAAACACTTGCTCATATTCCGGTTTTTTAAAACCTGAATATGACC
This sequence comes from Thalassophryne amazonica, assembly GCF_902500255.1. Taxonomy (NCBI): domain Eukaryota; kingdom Metazoa; phylum Chordata; class Actinopteri; order Batrachoidiformes; family Batrachoididae; genus Thalassophryne; species Thalassophryne amazonica. Next base: position 20,312,242 of record NC_047108.1, read on the forward strand.
CCTGGGTTACTCCTTTTCTAACCCGAATATCAGGTCATATAAACGCACATCGGAATATCCCCATAGAAAGGAACATTATTTTGTGTTCTGCGCATGTCCTATCCGCAAGGAATTTTGGTCTTTTGAGTACAGCAACTACTGGTATGCGGCACATGCAACCCACCGGACACAAAGACGCAGAGGTAAACAAGCATGGGGAAATCCAGACACGGCAGCACAGCACCACACTTTTGGAGCGAGGAGGAAACCAAGTACTTCATTAGTATCGTGAAAGACATGAATATAATGTCTTTTATTGACGGTAGAAAGTACCGAGATAGCGACATTTACAAGAAGGTGGCTGAAAGGTTATGCGAAGCAGGATTTGCACGAACGCCAGATCAATTCAAGCACTGGTGGAAGATGTGCATCGCTGTTTAGATGGGGATATTCCAAATGATACCAATGACCATGTATACAGGAGTAACTCTGTCTGCCTAAGCATGTAAACGGGTTATTCCTAATGATTCAGAAATGGGATTATTGACCTTATCCCGAATATTAACAGCATATAAACGTAGCCATTGTCTCCCCTCTTGGTGGCTTCCCTCTCCTCTCTTGTTTCCCTCTCTGACGTACTTCAGGTCTCAGACCAGGGACCAGGCAGGACTTCAGAACATACACAGTGTTTTTGTCTGCATCTCTCCCATGTCTACAGCCTCATCAGGTTTCTGTTTGCAGACTTGGATTGCTGCCATGTTGTCCACAGCAGCTGGACATTTAGCTTCAAATTCATCACAGACAGGCCGCATATGGGCTCATAGTTGCAGTGATCATCCCACGTGATGGTCTGTTGTCTCAGTCTTTGTGCTGCTAGCCTCTCAACAACAGCTTGAATTTTCAAACACAGCCAGACAGGAATGAGACTTTTCAGGAGGCTGGTGAATTCTTCACCTGCTGGTCTCCAGGTATGACAGAAAACAGCTGTTCAGGACTGGGTGTGGAAGAGAGGATAGCTGTGGTTTTTGCAGTGGCTGGGTTGGCGATAAACAGAACACCAGTCGTCCCTGTGGACTTTGACCTTTGACATAGCAAGGCTCAGGTGGGGTGGGGGTGAGAGAGAAAAAACACAAAGATCAGTAGGTGAAACCTATGGACATGATGGACTTATGAACTAACTTAAGATTAAGATAAACTTTATTGATTTCACAGAGGAGAAATTCACATGTTACGTCAGCTCTTAAAAAACACACAAGATGGGTGCAAGTAGAGGAAAATGTTCATCAAACAGCGTGTGCAAGGATAAGCAATAATAATACTTGTAACAGTACAAGACATAAGAAAATATATATATATATATATATATATATATATATATATATATATATATATATATATATATATAGGAGCATCTTATTTACAATATGAGAAATGGAGTTTAGGTGTGGTAAGGTGACATTAGTGCAGTGATTTGTAAACAAGTTGTTACTGCACATGATTGGGGGAGGTGATGGTCTAGTGGTTAAGGTGCTGGGCTTGAGACCAGAGGATCCTCAGTTCAAATCCCCACCTGACTGGAAAATCACTAAGGGCCCTTGGGCAAGGTCTTTAATTCCCTATTGCTCCCGGTGTGTAGCGAGCGCCATGTATGGCAGCACCCTGACATCGGGGTGAATGTGAGTTATAATTGTAAAGTGCTTTGAGCGTCTGATGCAGATGGAAACGCACTATATAAATGCAGTCCATTTACCATGATTTGTGGACATATCAATATTGCATGTGATTTGTGGACATATTATTGCATGTGGTTATTTCACAGTGTTATTGTATAGCCTGACAGCAGCAGGGAGAAATGACCTGCGGTATCGTTCCTTCTTGCACTGAGGGTGCCTCAGCCTGTCACTGAACGAGCTGGTCAGCTCCACTACAGTCCGGTGCAGAGGGTGAGAGGAGTTGTTCATGATGGATTTGAACTTGGTTAACACCCTCCTCTCAGCCACCTCCTCCAGAGAGTCCAGAGGACAGCCCAGGACAGAGTTGGGCTTCCTGACCAGCTTATTCAGTCTCTTTCTCTCCCGCTCTGTGCTGCCTGGGGCCCAACAGACGACAGCATAGAGGAGAGCAAAGCTACAACAGAGTGGTAGAAGGTCTTAAGCAGAGGCCTGTTCACTCCTAAGGATCTCAGTCTCCTCAGGAGGTGGAGGTGACTCTGGCCTTTTTGTACAGGGCGTCAGTGTTGTGAGTCCAGTCCAGTTTGCTGTTGAGGTTAACACCCAGGTATTTGAAACTGTCCACAGTCTTTATGTCCTCCCCCTGGATGTTCACAGGTGGGTGAGGTGGTGGTTTCCTCCTGAAGTCGATCACCATCTCCTTCGTCTTACTGGTGTTGAGACACAAGTGGCTGCACTCACACCAGTCCACGAAGTCTGTGATGACCGACCGGTACTCCAGCTTCTTCCCCTCAGACACACGACCCACAATGGCGGAGTCATCAGAGAACTTCTGGAGGTGACAGCTGTCCGTGTTGTAGGTGAAGTCCGAGGTGTAGAGGGTGAAGAGGAAAGGCGAGAGGACGGTGCCCTGGGGGGCCCCAATGCTGCACCTTACCACCGCAGACTGACAGCCATGCAGCTGCACGTACTGCGGGCGGTCAGTGAGGTAGTCGATGGTCCAGACGGCGAGGTGTCCATCCACACCTGCGTCCTCCAGCTTCCCCCACAGCAGTGCCGGTCTGATTGTGCTGAAAGCGCTGGAGAAATCAAAGAACATGTCTCTCACAGCGCTCCCCGCCGGTCTTCCACAGGGTGGGGACCACCCCCAGGCTGAGGCTCATGTTGAAGATGTGGCTGAGGACCTCACAGAGCTCATCTGCACAGGTCCTCAGCAGCATCAGGGAGATCCCATCAGGTCCTGCTGCTTTCCTCTGCTTCAGCTGCAGGAGCTGGCCTCTCACCGCGGTTGGAGTTACAGTTGGGGGGGAAGCTGAGGTGTGAGCTGAGGTGGGCTGGTGCTGAATATAGTCCCGGGGAAGGAGGGACAAGGTCCGAGGTGCAGTGGAGGTGACGGGGGGGTAGAAGGTGGGGGGGTCAGAGGGACTGGAGGGCTGGCTGCTGGAGACGTGGAGAGCCGGGAGCAAGCAGGGGGGCAGGCGTGGAGGAGCCAAAATGGTTAAAGTAGCTGTTTAGCTCCTCTGCGAACCGAGAATCTCCATCTGCAGTCCTGCTGGCACCCTGCCCAAATCCGGAGGTGGTCTTGAGGCATCTCCACACGTCTCTGACGTTGTTCCGGGCCAGCTGCTTCTCCATCTTCCCTCCATACACCTTCTTGGCTGCACTGATCTTCCACTGGAGCTCCTGTTGGACTCTACGCTGCTCCTCTCTGTCTCCCGAGTTGAAAGCCCTGGTTCAGCAGGACCTTCAGCTCGGGGGTCACCCAGGGGTGGTTGTTGGGAAAGCACCGTACCCTCCGGGTAGGCACAGTGCTCTCCACACAGAAGTTCATGTAGTCAGTGACACACTGGGTCAGGCCGTTGATGTCTTCACCATAAGAGTTTTGAAACATGCTCCAGTCTGTGGTTCTAAAACAGTCCCTCAGCCTCTCAGTGGCCTCTTCAGTCCAGAGTTTCACTGACCTTTTTTGCACTAGTTCTCTTCTCACTCTGGGTGTGTATTGGGGGAGCAGACAGATGACTTTGTGATCCGAGCGTCCGAGCAGGGGGAGGGGGGCAGAGGTGTAAGCGTCCTCCACATTAGCGTAAAAAAGGTCCAGTATTCTATTGTCCCTGGTTTTACACGTGATGTACTGGGTGAACGTGGGGAGAGCGGCGGAGAGGGAGGCGTGGTTAAAGTCCCCGGTGATGAGGAGGAGGACGCAGGGGTGTTGTGTCTGCAGCTGCATGACTGTACTGTGGATCCACTCACAGGCAGCGGTGGTGTCTGCAGAGGGAGGAATATATGTGCAGAGCTTAATCAAACTTCCAAATTCCCGTGGGAGATAGTACGGCCTCATGCTCACCGCGAGTGGCTCCACGTCCGAGGAGCAGATCTGATCTTTGACGTGAATATGAGCTGTGCTGCACCATCTCTCACTGACATAAACGGTGAGCCCCCCTCCTCTCTTTTTTCCGCTCTCCGCCAGTGTCCTGTCCGCGTGGATGAGTGTAAAGCCGTCCATGTTAATGACCGAGTCCGGTACATGTTCATCCAACCACGTCTCCATGAAGCACATGAGACTGCAGCCCTTATACAGCCTCTGGAAACGGGTTAGCGCTGCTAGCTCCTCGGTCTTGTTGCAGAGAGACCTTACATTCCCCATGACCACAGACGGAATATAAGTCCTTCTCCGCTTTGTCCATCCGCCCCTACAGCCTCTCCGTCTCTTCCGTATGTCCGCAGGTATGTCCACGTGCTCAGCATAGCGGGGACCCAGCCCAGTGTACATTGAGTCTCTTAGTCCAAGCAGCTGATCCCGACTATAAACAATGGGACATTCGGAGCTAGAAAGAAAGGGATTTCCCCGCGCTGCCTCAAATAGTGCCGAGAGCAGCATAAAAAATAATCACAAGAGTAACAAAAGTGGGTTTCCCATGTGCATACTTGTACAGGGTACCACCCATTGCAAATAAAGACCTATTAAAAAGTATTAAAAATAGCGAAAGTAGGAAAAGAGGGGGTAGTATCAGGACCAGTGGTACTGGATGGCTGGACACAAATGCAGAGCTCAGACACAGATGGGATTTGGCGATAAGGATTTACTGAAACAACAAGCAGGGTCTGGTACACAGAAAGGCAGTCAACAATCAGCAACAGTATCAGAAACATTAGGCAAGGGCGTGGTCCAATAAACAAGCAGGCAGTCAAAAACGCAGCGAGAAAAACAGGTCGAGAAAAACTTACGAGATAGGCTATGAAGCGAAGGCATAAAGCACAATGAATTGGCGAGGAAACCGTGCAACCTGTGACACTAATATACACCCTGGTGATGAGCTACCAAAGCAGGTGTGTGGAAACCACCAGAATAGGGGTGTGGCCCAATAGTGTGCCCGCCCACCAGCAGGAGAGACAGCTGAGAGAAAGGGACAGACCAAGGCCAAGCAGAAAAACCCCACAAAAGAAATCACAAAACATAATCTAAGCAGAGCAAACAATAAAACAAAACCTAAACCTTGACAGTACCCCTCCCTTAACGGGCAACCCCAGACGGCCCAGGAGAACCAGGATGAGCAGCGTGGAAGGACCGAATCAACGCAGGATTCAGCACGAAGCGAGAGGGGAACCACGAACGCTCCTCGGGGCCATACCCCTCCCAATCCACCAAATACTGAACCCCCCTCCCCCGATGCCGAGACCGCAGGAGGCGCCGCACAGAGAAGACAGGACCCCCTGCCACGAACTTGGGGGGGGGGGGGGGGGGGCGTTGGGGGCCGGCCGGTGGGCACAGAGGACTAGCTCGAACAGGTTTGATCTGACTGACATGGAAGGACGGATGGACTCGCAAGGCCCGTGGAAGGTACAGCCGGACAGAAACAGGATTGATAACTTTTGTGATAGGGAATGGTCCCACAAATCTGGGTGCAAGCTTTCTAGTAGTACCTTTTAGAGGCAGGTCTCGTGTAGAAAGCCAAACTCTCTGACCTGAGTGGTAATCCGGCGCAGTCGACCTCCTGCGGTCAGCAGCAGTCTTATAAGCAATGCAGGAACGGAGCAGAGCCCGACACGCCCGCACCCATGTACGGTGACACCGCCGAATCAGAGCCAAGGCCAAGGGAACAGTAGAGTCTAAGCAAGTGGAGGAGAATAATGGTGGTTGAAAACTGTACACAACATGAAAGGGGGAAAAGCCCGTGGAAGACGTGGGTAGACAATTGTGCGCCAGTTCAATCCAACTTAACTGGGTTGTCCAAGTTGCTGGATGCTGAGAGGCCAGGATGCGCAGACCCTTCTCCAATTCCTGGTTCAACCGTTCTGTTTGTCCATTGGATTGCGGGTGAAACCCAGACGTCAGGCTGGCGGTGGCCCCGAGTAGTTTGCAAAACTCTCCCCAGAAGCGGGAGACAAATTGTGGTCCCCGATCCAATACAATGTCCTGCGGGAAACCATGTAACTTAAACACATTAGTCAACATGACCTCAGCTGTCTCTTTGGCCGAGGGGAGTTTAGGTAAAGGAACAAAATTAACCATTTTGGAGATCCTGTCTACTACTGTAAGCACCACCGTATTACCATTAGAAGCAGGCAGCCCAGTTACAAAATCCACTGAGAGATGAGACCTAGGTCGCCTAGGGACTGGAAGCGGCATCAGCTTCCCTGATGGATGCTTGGTGGAGGACTTGTTTATTGCACAAACCTGACAGGCATTAACGTAGCTCGGCCTGCATGCGTGGCCACCAAAATCTTTGCTGTATGACGTAGGCTGTTCTTTTGCTCCCCGGGTGACAGGCAAATCATGTGGCAACTCATGACCTCACTTAATAACATCCCCTTTGAGAGAGTACAAGGAGCTTCCCTGGAGGGCACTCGGGGGGTATAGGTAGATTTTGGGTTGCTGCCTTAACTCTAGTCTCAATGTCCTATGTAAGGGCGGACACAAAACATGATGCAGGTAAAATGGTGGAAACCTCGGCGGGCCCACGAGTGGAATCAAATTGGCATGACAGAGCATCAGGTTTGCCGTTCTTGGTGCCCGGACGGTAAGATAATACAAAATCAAAACGACTAAAGAAGATAGCCCACCGCACTTGCCTGGCATTCAACCTCTTGGCAGTGCGTAAGTATTCTAAGTTCTTATGGTCCGTCCAAACCAAGGCCATTTTTACCGCTAAAAGTTCGCGATCCCCAACGTCATAATTGCGTTCCGCCACTGATAATTTCTTGGATAAATATGCACAGGGGTGCAATTTCCCATCTGTAGGACACATTTGGGAAAGGACTGCTGGTGGGGCGAGGATCCCTCCAGGAGCGATCGGACAATCTTCTGTCCACCTTTATCGCCAGCGCGATGAGCGTGTCCAGATCTTCAGGGAGTTCTGCTGCAATCAATTGATCCTGAACTTTATCTGAGAGTCCTTGGAAAAAAACGTCGTTGAGGGCAGCAGGATTCCATTCACTCTTGGTGGCCATGATCCGGAAGTCAATAGCGTAGTCGGACACCCTGCGTGCGCCTTGTTTTAGCTTTAGCAGCGAGTGAGCCGCCTCTTGACCTGGAACTGTGTGCTGGAAAACCTGTTGTAAAGCTGCGGTGAAGCAGCTGAGCGATTGACAGGATGGTGACTGCCTGCTCCATTCAGCCGTTGCCCAGGCCGCCGCCCGTCCCGTCAGGTGAGTGATCATAAAAGCGATTTTTGCTCTTTCGGTTGGAAACATGGATGCCATCAACTCGAAATGCAGTTCGCACTGTGTAATGAATGGTTTGACATCACCCGATTCTCCAGAAAAACATTCAGGTCGGGACAGCTGGTTACAAAAAAACGCATCTAATGGGGGAGCCGGTGTTGTTGCCGGAGGTTCAGGAAGTGGGCTGACGGTGTTTCTGCACGTGTTACTGAGTGCGCTGATGGCTCAAGTCTGTCCATGAGATGACTAACCTGATCACTGAATGACGACATCAACACGTCTTGGCGTTTTGCCAGCTTGCTCATTCCGACGCACAGTGTGTCGAGTTTGTCTTGTTGTTGAGCCAGTTGTAGGTTGTGTGCATGTAAAGTCATCTGGAATGAATACGAGTCTGCTGTGTCCATTGTTGGCCAGTTCGTTCTATCAGGACCAGTGGTAGTGGATGGCTGGACACAAATGCAGAGTTCAGACACAGATGGGATTTGGCGATAAGGATTTACTGAACAACAAGCAGGGTCTGGTACACGGAAAGGCAGTCAACAATCAGCAACAGTATCAGAAACATTAGGCAAGGGCGTGGTCCAATAAATAAGAAGGCAGTCAAAAACACAACGAGAAAAACAGGTCGAGAAAAACTTACAAGATAGGCTATGAAGCGAAGGCATAAAGCATAAAGATTAGAAGCAGGTGTGTGGAAACCACCAGAATAGGGGTGTGGCCCAACAGTGTGCCCTGCCCACCAGCAGGAGAGACAAATGAGAGAAAGGGACAGACCAAGGCCAAGCAGAAAAACCCCGCAAAAGAAATCACAAAACATAATCTAAGCAGAGCAAACAATAAAACAAAACCTAAACCCTGACAGGTAGAGCTGAAATAACAGGCAGCTGCATCGGCAGCGCCATCTTGAAAAAAAACAAAAAAACAACTTATGAACATGATGAACTTATAAAAAAAATGTATGGACATGATGAACTTATGAACTAACTTCTTCTCAGTCTGTGATTGGACAGATCACTGGATGTTTTTACTGTCCTTCCCATGAGCCTCTAAGTTAATTACCATTGGCTGTCTGTGCCTCTATTAGATTGTGATTGGCTGCTGTCCTCTTACAGGCAGAGATAATGATCTGTTCGGAGCATTTGATTGGCTGATTCAGCACTAATGGTTTCCTGTCCAGTAATGAACCTCCTTTTGTCTTTTTCCAACTTCAGAAGTCTTTCCTTTTATCTGTCTGTCTCGCTGTCTCTCTCTCTGTCTGTCTGTCTCTCTGTCTGCCTCTCTCTCTCTCTCTCTCTCTCCCTCTCGCTCTTTGTGCAGGATGACATAATCCGGATCATGAAATATTAAGTGTTCTGGCAGCAGCTCAGAATAACCCGGTTGGCCTCTTTACACTTTTCTGTCTCCAGTTGAGACAGCGTTTGTTCAGGGGTTGTTAGAGGGTCACATATCTTGCTCATCAGTTCCTCATCACGGTTTTTAACCTCAGGTTTTCATGATGCTTTGGAGCCATTTGATTGATTTGTGACCATTCATTGGAATAAATGGGTATAGAAAATGAATGAATGTTCCAGTTTAGAAAATAAATCTGTGAAAATCATTCATGCTCTCAGGATCTCATTAGATTCATTTTTACCCAAGGCCATCAAATATGGTCATTGTTTATGATGAAGACTTGGCATTCGTCCATCCGTCTGTCTGTCTGTCCATCTGTCTGTGCTCAGCATAAGTTCAGTCCTGTTACTGCCAGAGTCAAATTCACAAGGAATATTGTTGGGACACAGACTAACTAAAAGTGGCTAACCTTCACCTATAGTATTTTAAGAGGTCAAATGGTCACATTCTGTTTCCTAGATTTATCTTCATATGGCAGAGGGAAATTTAGCATTGCTTTATATTTTAAATTACATAAAATTATAACATTTCAAAATTTGTGCTGTGTTAATCTCTCCAAAACCTACTTTTTATACAGAGGGCCAAATCACAGCGTGAGTCAATCAAGCTCCACCCCTAGACACACTTCAGTCAACATCAACAATATCACGTTTCTGGGACAAACAAGTGTAGCTGATTGTGTACACCAGCAAGATGACAGAAATGAAGAGAGAACATGGTCAGAGTCCCACAGAAAACACTGTCGTTATGACGTGTGTCCACTGTGTGTTGTTACAGCAGTGTTACGGTATTTAGTTACTGCGGTGTTACTGCGTGTGGTTACTGTGTTGTTACATCATTGTTATTGTGTATTGTTACTCCGTGTGTTTATTGGATTGGTACTTCATTGTTACTGTGTGTTGTTACTGCATGTGGTTACTGTATGTGGTTACTGTACTGCTAATGCATGTGGTTACTGTGTTGTTACTGCGTGTGGTTACTGCGTGTGATTACTGTGTATGGTTAGTGTGTATGGTTACTGTGTTGTTACTGTGTGTGGTTACTGTGTGTGGTTAGTATGTATGGTTACTGTGTTGTTACTGTGTGTGGTTACTGTGTATGGTTAGTGTGTATGGTTACTGTGTTGTTACTGCGTGTGATTACTGTGTATGGTTAGTGTGTATGGTTACTGTGTTGTTACTGTGTGTGGTTACTGTGTGTGGTTAGTATGTATGGTTACTGTGTTGTTACTGTGTGTGGTTACTTATTGTTAGTATGTGTCGTTACTATGTGTGGTTGCTGCGTGTGGTTACTGTGTTGTTACTGTGTATGATTACTGTGTGTGGTGACTGCGTGTCGTTACTGTGTGTGGTGACTGCGTGTCGTTACTGTGTGTGGTTACACTGTTGTTACTGCATGTGGTTACTGCATGTTCTTATTGCATGTGGTTACTGTGTTATTACTGCGTGTGGTTACTATGAGTGGTTACTGCATTTGGTTACTGCATGTGGTTAGTGTGTGGTTACTGCATGTGGTTGCTGTGTGTGATTACTGTGTTGTGTTGTTACTGCGTGTGGTTACTGCGTTGTTATTGTGTGTGGTTAATGTGTGTGGTTACTGTGTGTGGTTCCTGTGTTGTTACTGTGTGTGGTTACTACATGTGGTTAGTATGTATGGTTACTGTGTTGTTACTGTGTATGGTTACTGTGTGTGGTGACTGCGTGTCGTTACTGTGTGTGGTTACACTGTTGTTACTGCGTGTGGTTACTGCATGTTGTTATTGCATGTGGTTACTGTGTTATTACTGCGTGTGGTTACTATGAGTAGTTACTGCATTTGGTTAGTGTGTGGTTACTGCATGTGGTTACTGTGTTGTTATTGTGTGTTGTTACTGCGTGTGGTTACTGTGTTGTTATTGCGTGTGGTTAATGTGTGTGGTTACTGCTTGTGGTTCCTGTTGTGGTTCCTGTGTTGTTATTGCGTGTGGTTACTGTGTGTGGTTCCTGTGTCGTTACTGCGTGTGGTTACTGCATGTGGTTACGGCGCGTGGTTCCTGTGTATTTTTACTGAGTGTGGTTACTGTGTTGTTACTTCATGGGGTTACTGCGTGTGGCTACTGTGTTGTTATTGCGTGTGGTTACTGTGTTGTTCCTGCGTGTGGTTACTATGTGTGGTTACAGTGTTGTTCCTGCGTGTGGTTACTATGTGTGGTTAATGTGTTATTACTGAATGTGGTTACTGCATGTGGTTCTTGTGCTGTTACTCCGTGTAGTTACTACGTGTGTTTACTACGTGTGGTTACTGTGTGGTTACTGTGTGTGGTTACTGTATTGTTACTGTGTGTGGCTACTACATGTGGTTACTGTAATGTTAGTACGTGTGGTTAGTGCATGTGGTTACTGTGTGTGGTTACTCTGTTCTTACTGCGTGTGGTTACTGTGTATTTTTACTGACTGTGGTTACTGCATGTGGTTACTGCGTGTGGTTACTGTGTGTGGTTACTATGTATGGTTACTGTGTTGTGACTGTGTGGTTACTGCATGTAGTTACTGGGTGTGGTTACTATTCATGGTTACTGTTGTTACTGTGTGTGGTTACTGCCTGTGGTCACTGTATTGTTACGATGTGTGGTTACTGCGTGTTGTGACTTTGTTGTTACTGCGTGTGGTTACTGTGCTTGGTTACTGCATGTGGTTACTGTACTGTTACTACGTGTAGTTACAGCGTGTGGTTACGGCATGCAGTTACTGTGTGTGGTTACTGTGTTGTTACTGCATGTGGTTACTGTGTATTTTTACTGACTGTGGTTCCTGTGTTGTTACTGCATGTGGTTCCTGTATTGTTACTGCATGTGGTTAATGCGTGGGGTTATGGTGTGTGGTTACTGCATTTGGTTACTGCTTGTGGTTAATGCGTGGGGTTATGGTGTGTGGTTACTGCATCTGGTTACTGCATGTGGTGACCGTGTGTGGTTACTGCATGTGGTTACTGTATTGCTACTGCGTGTGGTTACTGAGTGTGGTTACTGTGTTGTTACTGTGTGTGGTTACTGCATGTGATTACTGTGTATGGTTACTGTGTGTGGTTACTGCATTGTTACTGCGTGTTGTCACTGCATGTGGTTACTGTATGTGGTGACTGCGTGTGGTTACTGTGTGTGGTTACATTGTTGTTACTGCATGTGGTTACTGCATGTTGTTATTGCGTGTTGTTACTGCGTGTGGTTACTATGAGTGGTTACTGCATTTGGTTACTGCGTGTGGTTAGTGTGTGGTTACTGCATGTGGTTACTGTGTGTGATTACTGTGTTATTATTGTGTGTTGTTATCGTGTTTGGTTACTGCATTGTTATTGTATGTGGTTAATGTGTGTGGTTCCTGCTTGTGGTTCCTGTGTTGCTATTGCTTGTGGTTACTGTGTGTGGTTCCTGTGTTGTTACTGTGTGTGGTTACTGTGTTATTACTGCATGTGGTTACTGTGTGTGGTTACTGCATGTGGTTACGGTGCGTGGTTCCTGTGTTGGTATTGTGTGTGGTTACTGTGTTGTTATTGCATGTGGTTACTGCATTGTTATTGCGTGTGGTTAATGTGTGTGGTTACTGCTTGTGGTTCCTATGTTGTTATTGCGTGTGGTTACTGTGTATGGTTCCTGTGTTGTTATTGCATGTGGTTACTGTGTATGGTTCCTGTGTTGTTATTGTGTGTGGTTACTGTGTTATTACTGCATGTGATTACTGTGTGTGGTTACTGTGTTGTTATTGCGTGTGGTTAATGTGTGTGGTTACTGCTTGTGGTTCCTGTGTTGTTGTTGCGTGTGGTTACTGTGTTGTTACTAGAGAGAAAACTGACCCACCTTTCATCAAAAAAGTGACAGCTGCCAATCAAAATCGGCCACGTCACTAAGCCCCGCCCCTCTATGACGTCACAGCCAATAAAAATCGATGACGTCACTATGTCCCGCCCCTAAGCCCCTCCCTTAGTCCCGCCTCCAAGCCCCGCCCCTTATGACATCACAGCCAATCATAATCGATGACATCATTATGCCCCGCCCCTAGTCCCGCCTCCGAGCCCCCGCCCCTTAAGACGTCACATCCAATCAGAGTCGATAACGTCAGTATGTCCCGCCCCTAAGCCCCGCCCCCGGCTCCTCCCCTAGTTCCGCCCCTGGCTCCTCCCCTAGCCCCACCCCCAAGCTCCTCCCCTAACCCCGGCCAAGCACCGCCTCCAAGCCATACCTCCCCTCCCACCCAGGGTCTAATATTTTAATGTCATTTTATTTCATGAATTAAAGAATGATTAAAAATACCTAGATCTTTTTAATGTATTAAAGAATTAACTAATTCTGAAATAATTAAACATAAATCACTGTCTATTATTTAATGCCCCTTTAATATTTTTAATTCTTAAATTATTACATTTCCTTTTCTGTTTTTTAATTCGTAAATTAAAGAAGGGGAACAAATAGCCGTCTCTCGGCTGTAAGTCTTTGCAGCAAGACGGTCAAATACCCACGCATAGAGCCGCTCGCGGAAACATGACCCCACGGCTGTAAAACCTGTTGCAGACGCTGTGTCTGTGTGAGTGCGTGTGTGTGTGCGTGTGTGTGTGTGTGTGTGGCGGGACACCCGCTGAGCGGAGATGCTGCCCCGAGGTGATGAACCCGAAGAACAATAAACAATGCTCCTTATCACTCACGCCAGATGATGTTTTCTTTTAAGATATTAGCCGATCGATCATGGGGCGCGGGACACCCGCTGAGCGGAGATGCTGCCCCGAGCCCGAACAATCAACAATGCTCCTTATCACTTACGCCAAACGGTGTTTTTAGAGCAAAAGGTAAGGAATTACGCCCCGCGGACGAAGAAGGGTTTAAAAATCCCCTTTCCGACGATAGAGTGACATACAGCATTCACCATGGCGAGACGAACTCCGATCCTCCGCTACATCTGCGAGACCCCGGTTAACATCACCATGACAACAGAAGGCTCGCTTGCTCCAAAAAAAGCGAGAATGTACGTCAGCCGTCTGAGCCAGCCGATACCGGAGGAAGATCTGACGTACAGCCTGGAGGGGCACGAACGTTTAACTTACACGTTCGACCCGTATTATGCCCAAGTAAGTTTCTTCACTCTGGCCGAGGGTGAGACTGCCACTCGAGGAACCCCACGGGTGGCGCTTACTTCCGCCGATTGGGGTGTCTTCTCCGCGGCGGCGGGCTCGATGATTCGTGACACGGTCAACCCTGAACCTCCAGGAGATCGGACGCCGGAAAAGAAGAAAACACGCTTCCAACTCACCTGGCTCAGCGCCCAGGGGCCTCGCTATAGGGTGATATTCCAACGTGGACCTCCTGACACTGTCTCTGAGGGTGAAATTAAGTTGGAGCGGGTTAGTGCCAGCGGCCACGTCAGAAGCGTCACAGCTGCGGCTGAGAGCTGGCATGAGATGTTCAACACCTGCAACGACAGGATTACGGGCCTCTTTACAAGGTGCCTGGCCTGGAGGGACGTTATCGAAGTCCGAAAAAACTTGGCCCCTCTTTTTACTTAAAAAAATAAATAAAAAAATAAAATAAAAAAAATAAAAAATAAAAAAACTCTGACGTAGCTCCTCCCCGCATGCACGGGGATTTCTATAAAAACCAGGGGACCACATCTCATTCAAGCATCGGATGACGAACCAGCATGAGCTCCTCAACCTCTCCCATTGCAGCGGCTGACGACATCGCTTGTGACTGCGCGCTCGACTGTGGAAGAGACCGGCCCTCCCTGAGCCAGGCTTCACGGACCCGCGGTGGGTACGAGAGCCCGTGGGGAGTTCAGCTCGAGGCGGTCTGGGGCGAGATCCATCCTTCTCACGCGCTTTCCAGCCCGGGAGGCGTGGGGTCTCTTCCCGCTGTCACAGAGGCCGCGAGTCCGCGGGAGGTACAAGACCTCGAGCCGGCTGAGAAATACGCCACATCTTTCGCATCTGACCGGCCTGACGGGTTCCTGTCAGAGGAATTCCTGAAAACGGTGAAAGTCGGCGTAGCACACTTACTTTTGGCTGTGATCAAAAGTTACAGACAAAAACTCTGTTACGGGTGTGAGATCGATCACCCCAGCCAGCGCCAGCACGAGTGCCTGGACCCGTTAAATGAATATTTCTTTACCGGACATTTTGAGAGATTAATGGTGAGACTCTGGAGACCGACCTTCATCCCGGCTGTGGTAAAGCTCCTAGCCCAGCGCTTCCTCAACCCATCGGCTGCGAGGGTTCAGGGGGCGGTAGAAAACATCCTCACTGAGCTGAAATACACTGATAATTTTGAAGCAAAGATCAACGAACTGTACACATGTTTCGGTGAAGACGCAGATCTCGACCTGGAGGGGATGGTAGCCGTCTATAACCCAGACGACTGAAGAAAAACCTGCTTTTTTTTTGTTTTTTGTTTTTTTTAAATATCATTATATTGTTTTACAGTCATGGGTAATTGTGTGATGATTCTCTTTCAAAGCTTGCGGGAAGTTTATATTATACGTGGACTCTCGTATAAGCTGGAGCGGGTAGTCATTCGCAGGCTGGAGATCCCAGACGCCCCGCCTTCATGCGCTATGGAGAGGGTCTTCGACGTTATCAGACGTCGCCCCGGGCCCGGAGTCTGGACAGATCATATCTACAGTGCGGCTCTCCATTCATCTGAAAAATCTCTGTACAACGTATTACTGAAAATCTCTGTTTTGACCACTGACGATTTTACACGGTGTAATACGATGCATCTGCTTACATTATACACTCTGTTTGTGGATGTGATAGCGTGCCGGGTGAAACAGATGGGGGTGTCCAGAGGGGAGATTGTTCCTACACTTTTACAGCTGAATACTGAAATAAACCGTAAATGCGGGGGAGATGTATTACTGAGAGTTTTCCAGTTTTGTACGTGAACGTATGCTTTTTTCCTTCACGTATGCTGTGTTTAATAAACATGAACAATTGCTTTTTTCTCTGTGTGTGACTTTAATGAATGTAATAAAGCACATATTCTAAACCTTATACGGCCTGTGTTCTTTCCTATAATATTGTTGAAAAAGGGTGAAATGTTTTTCATATTGCAAGACAGAGTCATACAAACGAGGTTTTGGTGGAAAAAAGGTGCTCGTATGAATTAATGAGGGGTTTTAACATGGTCTCATTAAAAGCTCGAGGCTGCTCTGTGAGCGCTCTCCGCGGTGCTGAATCAGAGTTCAATTTAACGTTTCCAAGAGCTCCTATTTAAAACGTATACTTTTTTCCTTCACGCATGTTGTGTTTAATAAACATGAACAATTGCTTTTTTCTCTGTGTGTGACTTTAATGAATGTAATAAAGCATATATTCTAAACCTTATACGGCCTGTGTTCTTTCCTATAATATTGTTGAAAAAGGGTGAAATGTTTTACAAATCAAATTTATATAGTGCCAAAACCACAACAAAACAGTTGCCTCAAGGCGCTTCATATTGCAAGACAGAGTCATACAAACGAGGTTTTGGTGGAAAAAAGGTGCTCGTATGAATTAATGAGGGGTTTTAACACGGTCTTATTAAAAGCTTGAGGCTGCTCTGTGAGCGCTCTCCGCGGTGCTGAATCAGAGTTCAATTTAAAACAAAAGACTAATATTTATGGTCGCTAAAACATATAAAAATGCAAAAGGACTATCCGGTTCATCATTCTGAAGAGATCCGTCTTAAAAGATGGGTGATGAGGGTTTAATGAAGGATGTATATTATAGTCCGGTAAATCCGGGGAGTTTTGGAGGGCCGGAGCGTTTACGCAGGGCTCTGCATGATCAACACAGCTCTAAAATTCGTATGAAGCATATCAGAGATTTCCTGTCGGGGGAAGATGCATACACATTACACAAACCTGCCAGGATGCATTTTCCAAGAAATATGTCGCGGATTTATGCGACATGCAGGGGTTATCAGATTTTAACGACGGGTACAAGTACCTGCTGACCGTTATCGATATCTTCTCAAAAAAAGCGTATGCCAGACCTCTGAAGTCAAAGCAAGGGCGCGAAGTCTCACAGGCCTTTGCCTCACTCTTAAAGCAGAGCGGGGTGCCTCTGAAGATGCAGACTGATGCCGGGAAAGAGTTTTTTAACAAACCGTTCAAGGATTTAATGAAAAAACACCGGATTCTACATTTTGCCACCGCAAGTGATCTGAAAGCCTCGGTTGTCGAGAGGTTTAATCGCACGCTAAAGACGAGAATGTGGAGATATTTTACTGCTAAAAACACGAGAAGATACATCGACGTCCTACCGTCTTTACTCACGGCTTATAACGAGAGTTATCATAAAAGCATTAAGATGAGGCCGAATGAGGTTAATGATCGAAATGTCGATCAAGTGTTTCAAAATTTGTATGGGGCATCCACCCTACGCAGGAGGCCTGTGAAGTGTAAATATAAGGTCGGAGATATAGTCAGGGTCTCCAAGCTCAGGGGAGTTTTTGATAAAAAATATGAACAAAGTTTTACGGATGAAATGTTCACGGTGTCAGAATGTATACAACGTACGCCGCCCGTTTATAAATTGAAAAATTATGACGGCGAGATCATTGAAGGTTCATTCTATGAACCGGAATTGCAGAAGGTTAAAATAGCAAAAGACAGACCGTATCAGGTTCAAGAAATTATAATCGCACGCTAAAGACGAAATGTGGAGATATTTTACTGCTAAAAACACGAGAAGATACATCGACGTCCTAACCGTCTTTACTCACGGCTTATAACGAGAGTTATCATAAAAGCATTAAGATGAGGCCGAATGAGGTTAATGATCGAAATGTCGATCAAGTGTTTCAAAATTTGTATGGGCATCCACCCTACGCAGGAGGCCTGTGAAGTGTAAATATAAGGTCGGAGATATAGTCAGGTCTCCAAGCTCAGGGGAGTTTTGATAAAAAAATGAACAAAGTTTTACGGATGAAATGTTCACGGTGTCAAATGTATCAACGTACGCCGCCCGTTTATAAATTGAAAATTATGACGGCGAGATCATTGAAGGTTCATTCTATGAACCGGAATTGCAGAAGGTTAAATAGCAAAAGACAGACCGTATCAGGTTCAGAAATTATTCGTGAACGTTTTACCAAGGGAAAGAAATTTGTATTTGTCAGATGGAAAATTGGCCCGAGAAATTTAACTCCTGGGTTCCCGCGGACCAGCTGATGGCCGTATAAATATGAGAACTTCCATCTTCAACCGACATATGAGAAATGGATCGGGATCTGAAACACGGATTTTATATGACTCTGCCTTCAAACGCCAGCCTAAAAGTATTCCCGGACAACACAATTTCATGCTACCAGGTGGACTTGGCTCGACACCTGGATCTAGAGGGTGACTGGGATGTGGCGCTGACGGAAATTTGTTATCCGCACACCTGGTTAAATATCCCGGAAAAGCCTTCCTGTACGTTCCAGGTGATGAAAATTACGGGCAAGAACAAACTCGCCGTTCACTCGCGATATTTTGACACGGGATATTATGATAACTTTGAGGTTATTGCAGGGCTGATAAACCCTCGTTTGAAGACTATAGATCCGAATCTGACTTTAAAATATGACGATATCCAGAAAAAGTTTCTGTGGGAAGGAGACGGTACCAGCCAGGTATATTTTGAAGCCCCGACGGCGTACATGCTGGGGATGCACCCTAATCAATGGCTGAGATGCGGACCCGGGGTCACGAGCTGTCCCCGCTACCCCGATATAAAAGCAGGGATGTATCACCTGTTCTGTTATACAGACGTTGTACAGCCTCAGGCGGTGGGTGACGCTTTTGCTCCTCTCCTCCGAGTGTTCGAAATTGGAGGTCGTTTTGGGGAAATAATTACAAAGAAATTCAACCCCGCTTATTACATCCCGGTCTCCAAAAGACATATTGAGACAATACGCATCGAAATCAAAAGCGATCAAGATCAAACGGTGGATTTCAGATATGGTAAAGTGGTTGTGACATTACATTTTAAACCGGCGGGATAAAAAAAAATGGCTGGGGCAGCGCACAAAGCCGACATTTATAGATTTGTGCCTTACTATGAAAATCAAGTCGGGAACGGCCTTCACGGCTTCCACGGCGCTCCTGTTATGTACGGGCGCGGGCTTGGGAACATATTTTCGAAACTGTTCAAATTTGTTTCGCCGCTGATTAAACAAGGATACACGATCGCCAAACCTCACCTGAAAAACGCAGCCCGAAGCATCGCTTCCGACGTAGTGAGCCGCGTTGTTGAGAGGGCCGGACGGAGTCAGGAGCCCGAGCAGCAGCGGGGGTCCGGGATCATGGTGCTCTCAAGAAGGCCCCGGAAATGCCCCCCGGGGAAACGGGTCAAAACGGTTAAAAAGCGAAAGACCCCCAGAAAAAGCAGAACAGTTCGAAGGAAGCATAAGAAGAGGAGGTTGTCTGGGGATATTTTCTCTTAAACAATGTCTCTTTTGCGAAATAATTCCCCCGAATGCACCATGAGCGAATTGGATTTATTCGCCGTCCCCGGGACCCAGCTGTCCATCGAGCAAAGCCAATACGTTGAAGTCAGCCCGTTATCAGCCCTGACGGACATGGGCCCTATCGAGTTTTTTATCCCCGGAGACGGTGAGAGGTATTTAGACCTCAATAATACGCTGCTTTATCTGCGAATGAAAATTACAAACGCCCGCGTGGGCGTCATAAATTATCCTCTCAATACGATTTTCTCACAAGTCGACGTGACTCTGGGTGACCGGCTGATTTCCCAGTCCAGCGCGACGCACCCGTACAGGGCAATGATTGAGACGCTGCTGAACTTTTCCCCCGCTTCATTGAAATCGCAGTTCACGGGCGGTTTGTTTTACAAGGACACCCCGGGTCAGCACAATTCGACCGCTGTGGATGACGCGGGCCCGAATAAAGGCCTCGTGAGCAGAGCGCGCTTTAGCGCCGAATCGCGTGAATTTCAAGTTCAGGGTCCGCTGCACGCGGACATATTTTTCTGCGAGAGGCTTCTTCTGAATAACATTGATCTAAGAGTTAAATTAATTCGAGCCAGCGATGCTTTCTGCCTGATGGGGCTGGCGGCCTCCACTTTCAAGCTGAAAATTCTGGGCGCGTCCCTATTCGTTAAGAAAGTCACCGTATCCCCTGCAGTGAGATTGGGCCACTCCGCGGCTCTCATGAAAGGGAACGCCGTGTACCCGTTATCACGAATCAACGTTAAGACTTACGTGATCCCCAGCCATTCCAGGATATGCAACCAGGAGAACCTGTTTTAGGAACCATGCCCAAATATGTGGTTCTGGGTATGGTGAATCACAATGCATTCAGTGGGAGAAGAGATCTGTCCCCGTTTGAATTTGCACACTATGACCTGGAGTACCTCGCACTCAGTCAAAATGGGAGACAGCTGCCGGCTAAAGCTTTCCAGCCTGAATTTAACAACGAACTCTCTGTCAGGGAGTTTTACAATCTCTACACCGCGACCGGACGACACCTCAAAGACCAGCCTCTCTGTATAGACCGGGAGGATTTTGCGCGCGGCTACGCGCTGTACGTCTTCAATTTAAACCCGGAGGAGGACAGCGGCGCTCTGAGCCCCGTCTCCACAGGCACCCTGCGACTTGAAATGAGATTCAGAGTCGCGACTCCGCATACCACCACGCTGATAGTGTACGCGTGTTATGATTCTCTCCTGGAGATTAATTCCAAGCGACAGGTCCTTGTGGATTTTTACTGATGAACACCCTGGAATTGGACGCTGTTATGAGGGGCTTAATAGGAGACCTGTTTGCCGGTGTTTTTGCGTCTGACGAGTTATTCCGGATCAAGCCGGGCCCTCCCGTATATTTCATTGTAAACACCCACCCTAGACATTTACCGGGAGAACACTGGTTAGCGCTCACCGTTGAAAAAAATGGTCGAGCCACATTTTTTGACTCGTTCGGCCTCAGCCCTGACTTTGATTACTACCCTAAAAGCATCCTGCAATATCTGGAGAATCTCCCAGATGTTAAAAACATTCTGTATCACAACAAGCAGCTTCAGCACGAGTTATCCGACGTATGCGGACAACACTGCATGTATTATCTGTATAACAGAGCCAGTGGGAAGTCGTACCGGGACGTGGTGTCTTTATACTCCGAAAATACTATCGCGAACGATGATTTGGTTTCTGATTTTGTGAAAAGATATCGTTATTGCCTTAAGAAAAGCTGCAATACCTCCTGTAACCAGCTAGCAGGGCCTCTGCATAAGTTTAAATATTGTCATGGCTTGTGTTAACCGGCGTTCCTATTTTTTTATGTTTTTCCGTGTGAAAATGTAACCCCCGTCTTAGAACGCTCTCCCGATCATACCTTTAAAGTTTTATCGCGTTTGGAAAATTTAAACCCCCGTTTTTTAAACGTAGAAAGAAGCTTTGACCTTTGACCTTTAATTTTTGTATGTGTTTTTTTCGCCTGAAAACGGGGTGGATGTGTGAGAGCGGCCTTCCGATCATAACTTTAAAGTTTTATCGCGTTTGCATGATGTAAACCCCCGTTTTTAAACGTAGAAACAAGCTTTGACCTTTGACCTTTGATTTTTTTTTATGTGTTTTTTTCGCCTGAAAACGGGGTGGATGTGTGAGAGCGGCCTTCCGATCATACCTTTAAAGTTTTAACGCGCTTGCATAATGTAAACCTCCGTTTTTAAACGTAGAAAGAAGCTTTGACCTTTGACCTTTGATTTTTTGTATGTGTTTTTTTTCGCCTGAAAACGGGGTGGATGTGTGAGAGCGGCCTTCCGAACATACCTTTAAAGTTTTAACGCGTTTGCATAATGTAAACCCCCGTTTTTAAACGTAGAAAGAAGCTTTGACCTTTGACCTTTGATTTTTTTATGTGTTTTTTTTCGCCTGAAAACGGGGTGGATGTGTGAGAGCGGCCTTCCGAACATACCTTTAAAGTTTTATCGCGTTTGCATGATGTAAACCCCCGTTTTTAAACGTAGAAAGAAGCTTTGACCTTTGACCTTTGATTTTTTTTTTATGTGTTTTTTTGTGAAAAATGTTCCGAATGTGTAGAAAATGCACCCCCGATCATACCTTTAATGTTTTTGCATCGTTGTTATTAAGTAGAGAAGTGTTAAAAGTTGTTTTTTAAACCGTATACCGAATAAAAGTGATGAAGGCCGGAGATGAGTTTCAGTCGGTGTTTTATTAGTAACAATATACAAAACGTGACTGACTGCGATGTATTTTAAAGAATCTTGATCATAATATCCAGTCAGTTTTTAATTCGATACCCTCCTTTTATGGTGAGAAACCTTCCCAGCGTTGGAAGTCTTTTTTTTTCTTAAGTTTCTTCCTGGCCGGCGAATCGGTTAAAAGAAGGGATTCATCCGGCGAACTGCTCCGGCCTTTTTTAAGCTTCTGAAGCAGTCTCATCTTCCTCCTCCTCCTCCTCCTCCACCCCCTCCTCCTCAGGTTGCTTAGCGACGCGAGTCTCTTGCGGGGGTGAAACGCGTGATTCGAGTTCCCCCTGCTTGATCAGGGTTAAATAGCGCTGCAGCAGAGCCTCATACTTTTTAATTTTTTCATAAGGAGAGTGAGTACGTTCTTCCAGTATACCTCGCATTCGCGAGTCTAAATCATTTTCCGCCGTTTGTCTGATGTTATTTCCGCTCGGCGGAACGGAATGACCGAGTTGAAGCATCTGCTGTGGAGTGAGTAAAAACATCTTTTGCGCCGCTTTGAACGCCATTATCCTCTGGGTACTATTAGACTCGTTATAACGGGCAGGGCCGCGGCGAGCAGAGGCAGGAGAAAGCCGCCCGTCTGAATCAGCGCTCCCCGCTTCTTTTTATAACTGGTTTTTCTGTCGGCCAGAAGACGTAAAACTCTTTTTCGTTTTTTCAAGGCCCGGAATTGAGAGTCGCTCAAGGCGATATTCCCCTTTAATATATTCAAAGCAATCTCGGATAAAGTTTTCAGAAGCTCCGGCCTGCAGGTCTTCAGGCTGTGGTGACGCTCCCTCGCCCCGGCTCTGATTAGCGCTTTAAGAGCAGGGGCGTTCCTTTTTAAAAGAGAGCTCATATCCGTTTATCTTTCTGTAAATAAACTGTGGGCCACTCGTGCGGGAGTAATCCCGATCTCAGTCTGAACTGATCTGGACACTCCTGCGTGCAATCCAGTAATAAATACCCGTAAGGTACGCTCGTAGCATCATCAAGTGCCTCCAAAAAAAATTGTTTTCTGCCGGGAAACATTTGCTGAGCCAGAATGTTCATCTGTAACTTGTCTCTGGGATTTTTAAACAGCACCATATAATTACAATTCAAACTGATGGTTCGACTGTATTTCCCTTTATGAAACACGTTCTGTGTGATCATGATGACGCTCATATTCCGGTGATGTCTGTACTGGGTGAAAATTCTTACAACTTCAGGATGATCCGTTGCTTGAAAGATGAGATCGTCCAAAATAACCAGATGGCTCTGACCTTCAGGGAAAAGGCTGTCGTCCAGAAATGAGTCAGGGAGTCCTCTTACAAATTTAATATTTTTATTCTTCAGTTCAGAATACAGAGGTTGTTCAGACGTATACAGCCATACAATGTTGTCAGGCACATATCTCATAGCGTGGCTACAATTTTCCAGCAATGTTTTCACAAACACAGTCTTTCCCGAACCACTCGGTCCAACGATGAGACAGGAGAATGGGAGCTGAAGTCTGGGGTCAATCTCCACCGTATTTCCAGAGTGAGACATGTTTCAAAATCCGAACGGTTCGGTTTCCCCGTCCTTTAAAAGACGCCGCTTGTCATACACCACCCTGAAGGATTTTTGAAATGACACGTTTGTCAAACTGAAACTGCTTTTATGACGTTTAATTCCCTGCTGCGGCGTTATGATAGATGCAGCGAGGGCGGGATCTTTTATATAACCCTCGACCAGATCTTTGACGCTGTCAAAGTTTATTTTCTGACAGCTTTCGTGGGTTTGAGTGATCCCCTTCACACGCATGACCGTTTTACCTCGTGCGGTTTTATATGTGTAACTTTTAGGTCCCGCCGCTGCAAACTCTGTGATGACGTCGCCGTTCAACTCGTCGGTGAGCTGCCCCAGATAATTACCGGTAGGCAGCGGGGTTTCACCCCGCCTACAAACGTAAATCAGGCTATCGGTATCATAATACAGAATCCTGTCAGGATTTGCCACAGCCTCCATAAAACCGTACAAGGTCAAACGCGCGTACGCCGTTGTAAACGCCGCGATGAAAATATTGACGGTTTTACCCGGTCGGCTGACGTGCCGCGGGCCGTACCTCCATTGAACCATAGCCGCCTGACTGCTGAGGAATGTTAGATATGTGACCTCGTACTCTTCAGAAAACAGATACCTGAACAGATCGTCAGCATTTTTAACGAGTGCGGTCTGCGTCAGATTTTCCCTCTGGGCAAATTTCCCCCAGAAGGAGTTGAGGCAGATCTTAGCCATCTGTCGTTTTGCCGGATTGTGACTGATTTTTTCTGGGTCTAAATGAATCTTCTGATTCAGCCAGTAGTCCGTGATGTATTTTTCTCTGCTCTCGGAGTCTTTATCAAATTCGGGAGGGAAACCAGAGGCTTCCTGCTTGTGTTTTAAGAAGGTGTTTATGTACCCCTCAAAGATTTTATCACTTTTTTCCTCAAAATGCCAGACTTCAAAAATCTTAGCTACAGCATAGCCTGTATCCAGAGCTTTGTGGAATTCCGGGGTTGTCCAAGTCCCAGACAGAGCTCTCTGCTGCTGACTGTGTGTGCACGCTGCAGCTTGATTATTTTCATCAGCGCGTGTGCGACACAGAGTAAACACCAGTTTACTGTGAGGAGTTCTGTGTGGGAGGACGGGGAATTTTTGCCCCTGGGGCGGGTACACGATGGCTTTGATGAGCCCGAAATAAGTCCTGGGGTCTCGGAAATTTCTCTCGATAATTTCCGGATGCCCCGTGGGATATGTGAAATTTACGTTAACGTAAGGATACAGCGAGGTCACGTCGACGTAATAGACCGTCTCATCTTGCTCAGCCGTGTACCTCAGACGGGCCGCGCAAGTCCGACCGCCGTATAAAGCGTCGCGAGGTTCGAGGGGGGCCGGTAACCCCCTGCGGGCGAGGAAACACCGAACGCTCTCATCCCTCAGCCTCATTTCAAGCCATTGATGCTCCCAAATTACGCTGAGGGTGACGCCCGGCATAGCCCGCAGAAAGGCTATTTTTTTCTGACACGCTGCGTGGAGCTCTCCAAATGAGGTGTTTGTGAGAGGGTTTATTTCATGCTGTGTAAAACACCTTGCACACCCGTGGTAAAAACATCCGAGAAACTCCCACACTTTTATCCGGCCGTCAATCTGAGCATACCCATCAACATAATAACCTCCTATTTTTTTCTCGCCCCTGTTTAGAGCATGATCGATGATAATGTTTTGCGTCTCAGCAACCCATTCTAACCATTGCACGGCCACATCCGAATATTTTTTATGCCTCGTTCTATAATTGTCGGCGGAGGGGATCGCCAGCGTTTTTGGAGCAAGAAAGTTAGTTTGGAAGACTTTCATACACACCGAGGCGATTGTAACGCAGGTAAAAGGATTCACGAGTGTTTCAGCGATGAATTCAGACATAAATTTGGAGCAGGCTGCAGCCAAGATTTTTGTATCGTTATCACAATACATAACGGCCTCGGCTTTAAAATCGAAAATTGCGTTTTTTTTCCGCACGTACCACGCGCTAAATTCCTCTCTTTCTCCCTCTGACATATTTGCAACCCCGTAAGCCGCTGAGTCCGGGTACGGACCGACATAGTTCAGATTTTTTTCTGAACTGAACAGGTGCGGAAAGTAACCTTTGCGGATGATTTCGTCTTTCAGCCGGATCCCCAGGGCTTTAGGCATCTGAGATAAGCGCATTGTAAGGAAAGATAACGAATCTATATATTTCTGTTTAAGGCGGCGTCTGTCATGAGTAATAGTTTACTCCCGGTCATAATCACAGCGGGGGTTACGCCCTGCTGGACTAAATACTTTAGAAGCAAATAGCCGTCAAAACCTTTTGAGTTGTGAGCGATGAACACGTATTCTTTGAATTTTCTCGTTCTAAAATGTTTAAAGAAGCGGGCTACGCAGTCTATCCCCCATGCGCTCCAAAAATCACCCGTCTTTGTTACAGCGCTGACGTAAAACGGTACGTGTTCCCCGTTATTATCGACATACGTTTCAAAATCATAAAAAACATATTTCTCTGAATGCGTCTCTTCAGCTTTGACCGGCGTCATATAGCAGAGGTGACCCTCGCTCGGCTCCTGGAGAGCCTCGCCGCATATATGACACCTCTTCTGCTTACACACGTGCGGAGCGCTGTTTTTAGAAAACGCTATGTAATACTCGCGTTTACATTGAGGGCATTTTTTTCTGTTATCACACACATTAACGAACTTACCGGCGGAAGGACGATACTTCGGCTGTTTATGCAGGCTGTAACAGGTGGGAGAGCGACACTCCTTGTTACATTCGCTGCAGAATACAGGGTTATTTTTCTCATAACACTGCGTGGATTCACAAATTTTACAATATGACGGACAATTATGGGACAATTATTACCCCTCAAAGCAAAACTTACATACATATTTCACTCCCAAAAATCTCTTTAAATCGATGATTCCGTAAAAATGATTATTAAACAGAAAAACGAAAAGAGTTTTCTGCTGCGCCGGTATTCCTGTCTGGAATTTTGTCAGCTTTCTCTCCCCTTCGGCTCTGAAAAACACCACAATTTTACAACCCAGAGCGTTTTCAAATTTTCCCACCTGCTCTAAAGATACCGGCGTAGCTTCCGTTAATCCGACGCTATTTTGTAACGCCAGCCTGCGCTGCTCCGCCTCGTGCGTACTCAGATGAGGATTCAATAACTGAACGAGGTTTATCGCAAAACATAAACTGTTGTCAGGATTATACACGATATTAAGGCATTTGGATTTTTTCCTCAGAACCTCGTGATGGAGGAGGTCATCTATTCTGCGCTTCCCTGCGCCGTTCTGGTTGCGGATGACTTGAACCACTAATTCCAGAGACTCGTCGGCTAAAACGTTGGAATTCGATTGTATCAATCGTTCTAACAGATTTTGGAAGCCCGTCACATCGCCAGCGTCGTTATATGAGCTGATCAAAGCGGCCTCGTTGTAGACTGAGTCCCCACGAATCTCCATTTGGATAAAGTCCCCGGCCCTGGCGTGTGTTAAAGCCTTTTCGACCGAGTTATGAAGAGCCCCTACGACGTTACGGTAAAATTCCGCGTAGTCGGGAATTTCGTCGGCGCGCTGGAAATTGAGAGGCAGCCTGATTTCGATATTGTTAAAAGCAGGTCTCCTGATGACGTTAGCAGCCCCACCGCCCGTCATGGGAGAGTGGTCGGCTGGGTCCCGGTCGTGCATCATCCCCGTCTTCCATCAAAACAGAGATCGCCGCGTTTATCGGGGTTAAACGAGCTCTGTTTAAAATCTCTTCTCCGCGCGCATTGCGCGGGGAGGGACTTCTTAAAGGTGAAAAAGCGCGAGCGTCGTTAGGCGTTTGATTTAATTCATCCACCGCGGATTGGACGTGAGGATTAACTTCACACGCGAGGAGGTTTACGGCGTTATTTAACGGAGTCAGACGTATCTGGTTCAACGCCGCGGGACCGGACTCGTCTGGAGGTGAGGTGTGCGGGGGGTCAGGGGGCTCTTCAGTATCAGACTGGACCGTCGAATTTATAGCGTTAATCGCAGAAATGATGTAGGGGTTAATTTCTTCCGATTCTCGTTCAGCCGCTAAATTGTTAAGAGCCTCATTTAAACGGTGTTAAACGAACACGGCTTAAAAGTCTCTCTCCGGACTCGATGTTATTTCAAGGCGGCGAATTTAACGCCTCGGGTAATGGACCATCTGCTCCAGGAGCGCTCCCCGCTGAGTCGATTATTGAAGCGTTTAAATCCAATACACGTCCGAAGTTATTTTCCCCGATGTGAATTCTCTCCTTCCATCTTTTAAAATCTGTAGCAGGAAGAATCTACCTCAAGAAATTCAGTTAATATACCTCTTCAAATGAATTCTCCCGTTCCATCGGAATAAGAGAAAAAATAAAAAAATAAAAACAGACTACACATTTTCAAGAAAGTTGCGTGATGAGGTTAATCCCAGCTCAGAATATCTTCGAGCCTTGCGTCTCGGTGGAAAATAGACGGTCTCCCTCCACCGCGTGCTGAAAAAAGAGAAAATCGTTAGTTATTAAATATTTAAAATAAATAAATACATAAACTCCGACTCCTTACCGTGTACATCCGCGGATCGTTTTACGGGTCTCTCCCGCTGACCCGCTTCTCCATGGGCTGTGACAGAAAAAATCGGGTTATTCCAGAGTTTTAATCGTGATTTAATCTCGATCGCTGTACTTACATCTGCGTGGTGAAGTCGGGGGTTCCAGCCTTCGAACTTCTTCAGGGGGCTCTGACTTGATTTCTAGAATTAACATAAATAAATGAATACAAAGCATCACCCTCGCAAGCGGATATTCTGTACTATTTCAAATATATTACCGAGGACGGGTCCGAACGCGCTCTGGACCGTCTGCGTGGTTTTGTCTAAAAAAAAAAAAAAAAAAGACAGTTTCAGACGGCGTGCATCATTTAAAAACACTCATTTCTATCAAAACAGATTACTTAAATCACTTACCCTGAAAGCTGATGCGGTTTTCGCACTCTGCTCGAAGACAAGAAAACTTAATTAAACAACATGGTTTTCCAGGATTTTTTCCGCAAATTTATTCTATTTTATACCCATAGCTGGGGGTCCAGGCATCTTCACTCTTCACCGGTTGTAGTGGAAATGCTCGCTGACTCGTTCCCAGGGACATAAGTGATAAGGAGCATTGTTGATTGTTCGGGGCTCGGGGCAGCATCTCCGCTCAGCGGGTGTCCCGCGCCCCATGATCGATCGGCTAATATCTTAAAAGAAAACATCATCTGGCGTGAGTGATAAGGAGCATTGTTTATTGTTCTTTCGGGTTCATCACCTCGGGGCAGCATCTCCGCTCAGCGGGTGTCCCGCCACACACACACACACGCACACACACACGCACTCACACAGACACAGCGTCTGCAACAGGTTTTACAGCCGTGGGGTCATGTTTCCGCGAGCGGCTCTATGCGTGGGTATTTGACCGTCTTGCTGCAAAGACTTACAGCCGAGAGACGGCTATTTGTTCCCCTTCTTTAATTTACGAATTAAAAAACAGAAAAGGAAACGTAATAATTTAAGAATTAAAAATATTAAAGGGGCATTAAATAATAGACAGTGATTTATGTTTAATTATTTCAGAATTAGTTAATTCTTTAATACATTAAAAAGATCTAGGTATTTTTAATCATTCTTTAATTCATGAAATAAAATGACATTAAATATTAGACCCTGGGTGGGAGGGGAGGTATGGCTTGGAGGCGGTGCTTGGCCGGGTTAGGGGAGGAGCTTGGGGGTGGGGGCTAGGGGAGGAGCCAGGGGCGGAACTAGGGGAGGAGCCGGGGGCGGGGCTTAGGGGCGGGACATACTGACGTCATCGACTCTGATTGGATGTGACGTCATAAGGGGCGGGGGCTCGGAGGCGGGACTAGGGGCGGGGCATAATGACGTCATCGATTATGATTGGCTGTGACGTCATAAGGGGCGGGGCCTGGAGGCGGGACTAGGGGAGGGGCTTAGGGGCGTGACATAGTGACGTCATCGATTTTGATTGGATGTGACGTCATAGAGGGGGCGGGGCTTAGTGACGTGGCCGATTTTGATTGGCAGCTGTCACTTTTTTGACGAAAGGTGGGTCAGTTTTCTCTCTGTTACTGCATATGGTTACTGTGTGTGGTTACTGTGTTGTTACTGAATGTGGTTACTGTGTGTGGTTCATGTGTTATTACTCCGTGTAGTTGCTGTGTGTCGTTACTATTTATGGTTACTGTGTGTGGTTACTGCGTGTGGTTACTGTATTGTTAGTGTGTGTGGTTACTGCATGTGGTTACTGTATTGTTACTACGTGTGGTTACTGTGTGTGGTTACTGTATTGTTACTGTGTGTGGTTACTGCATGTGGTTACTGTATTGTTACTACATGTGGTTTCTGTGTGTGGTTACTGTGTTGTTACTGCGTGTGGTTACTGTGTATGGTTACTGTGTTGTGACTGTGTGGTTACTGTATTGTAAGTATGTGTGGTTAATGCATGTAGTTACTGTGTGTGGTTACTATTTATGGTTACTGTGTGTGTTTACTGGTTGTGGTCACTGTATTGTTACGATGTGTGGTTACTGCGTGTGATTACTTTGTTGTTACTGTGTGTGGTTACTGTATTGTTACGATGTGTGGTTACTGCATGTGGTTACTGTATTGTTACTACGTGTGGTTACTGTGTGTGGTTACTGTATTGTTACTGTGTGTGGTTACTGCATGTGGTTACTGTATTGTTACTGCTTGTAGTTACTGTGTGTGGTTACTGTATTGTTACTACATGTGGTTACTGTGTGTGGTTACTGTATTGTTACTGTGTGTGGTTACTGTATTGTTACTACATGTGGTTTCTGTGTGTGGTTACTGTGCATTTGTATTGACTATGGCTACTGTGTTGTTACTGCATGTGGTTACTGCGTGTGGTTACTGTATTGTTACTGCATATGGTTAATGCTTGGGGTTATGGTGTGTGGTTACTGCATCTGGTTACTGCGTGTTGTTACTGCATGTGGTGACCATGTGTCGTTACTGCATGTGGTTACTGCATATGGTTACTGTGTGTGGTTACTGCATGTGGTTACTGTATTGTTACTGCATGTGGTTACTTCGTACGGTTACTGTGTGTGGTTACTGCATGTGGTTACTGTGTATGGTTACTGCGTGTGGTTACCCGTGAGTGGTTACTGTGTGTGATTACTGCTTATGGTTACTGTGTATGGTTACTATGTGCGGTTACTGTATTGCTACTGCGTGTGGCTACTGTGTATGGTTACTGTATTGTTACTGCTTATGGTTAATGCGTGGGGTTACGGTGTGTGGTTACTGCATCTAGTTACTGCATGTTGTTACTGCGTGTGGTGACCGTGTGTGGTTACTGCATGTGGTTACTGCGTGTGGTTACTGTATTGTTACTACGTGTGGTTACGGTATTGTTACTGCGTATGGTTACTGTGTGTGGTTACTGCATGTGGTTACTGTGTATGGTTACTGTGTGTGGTTACCCATGTGTGGTTACTGTGTGTGATTACTGCTTATGGTTACTGTGTATGGTTAATTCCATATGGTTACTGTGTGTGGTTACTGTATTTTTACTGTGTGTGGTTACTGTGTGTGGAGGAAAAAGAGTCCCCTGGCGTAGGCAGAGCCCCTACACGAGTAGGTAAACGCAGTCCTTACCATGTCGCACAGATCAGAGCCACGAGCAGAGACTAAGAAGCCGGGTAGAAAGGACAAGATTAGGTGACCAAAATCAAACAAAAAAGATGTATGGGGAAACATGGACATAGAGCTGACCAAGACACTGGAGGGAATGCTGCATGGAGGCATTAACACCAAGCTTAACCTGTTCGGGGATGTAATATACCAGACCTGCAAGGACAGATTCGGCGAAGTTATGTTAAAGCAAAAGGCTGCTCCGTGAGAGAAGGGAAGGAGGGAGAAGGAGATCTTTCAGCTTGTGCAAAGGTGCCGACAACTCCGCAAGAACTGGAGAAAGGTAACACAACCAGAGACAGTTATGGTATTAAAGTCCTGTGGGAGGAGGTACAGCAAAGGCTAACCAGGCTTTGCAGAGCTGAATGAATCCGCAAGCGAAGGAAACGGAAGCATCAAGAGAGAACTCGCTTCCTCAGGGATCCCTTCAAGCATGCTAGACAACTGCTGGAGGAGAAGAAGAGTCGCAAGCTTGAAGCCACCAGGGAGCAAATGGAACAGCATGCCAACAGGTAGTACAGTGACCTGTTAAGGAATATTCCCTTAGGAACACCAGGGTATGTGCCACAGCCTGCACCACCGACAGCTGAGTTCAACACCATGCTCCCAAGCTTAGCAAAGTCAGACAAGTCATCAAGAAGGCAAGGTCTGCTTCAGCACCTGGCCCTAATGGAATCCCCTATAAGCTCTATAAGAACCAAAGTACTAGAACTGCTATGGTACTTAATGAGAACTGCCTGGAAGAAACAACTCATTCCATCAGAGTGGCAAAGAGCAGTAGCAGTCTTCATCTCCAAGGAAGAAAACTCTAAAGACATAAGCCAGTTCAGAAACACTGCCCTGCTAAATGTAGAAGGCAAGATCTTCTTCTCTGTAATGGCCCGAAGGATGACCACCTACCTGCTACAAAACTGTTATACTGATACTAATTGTCAGAAAGCTGGAGTACCAGGTCTCCCAGGATGTGTGAAGCATTCTACAATGATCTGGGACCAGATAATTTTGGATCCAGAAAGCCAAGAGGGAAAAGACTGAGCTGCATGTCATTTGGCTTGACCTTGCCAATGCATATGGATCAGTCCCACATCAGCTGATCAACTATGCCATGAAGTTCTTACACATGCCCGCCTGGATAAAGAACCTCATTGCATCCTACTTCAAAGACTTGCAGATGTGCTTCACCCTCCAAGACTTTACCACCGGATGGCAGCAGCTACAAGTAGGAATTGCCATGGGGTGCACCATTTCTCCAGTCTTGTTCATTGCAGCTTTTGAAATTATTCTCACTGGGACAAGACAAGTAGTTGGTGGGATCAAATTACCATCTGGTCAGAGATTACCCCCAGTGAGGAGCTACGTGTATGACGTTACAAGCATCCTTCAGACAGAACCATGCACATCCTGACTGCTAAAAAGGATGGATGAGTTGATGGCTTGGGCAACAATGAAGATCAAGCCTGCCAAGTCACGTAGCCTGTCACTCAGAAGAGGAGTTAGAGATGACTCCACCACCTTTGTCGTTGGGGGAGAGAAAATCCCTCTGCTGTCTGAACAACCCATCAAAAGCCTGGGGAGGCAGTATACTGCCAAACCTTCTGACAAACAGATGGGGAAAATAGTCATAAAGCAGCTAATGGATGGCCTGGCAAGGATAGACCAAAGCCAACGCTCTGGGAAGTACAAGGTCTGGTGCTACCAGTTCACTCTGTACATGAGGGTGATGTGGCCGCTGAAAATGAGTGAGATCTCCTCATCCACTGTAAACAAGATGGACAGAAAAGCCAATTCCTTCATCCGAAAGAGGTTGGGACTAGAGATGGGTATTGATAAGATTTTATTGATATTGATACCATTATCTATTCCACTTATCGATCTGATTCCTTACCGATTCCCTTATTGATACCTCTTGTGAATTTTCTGTGTACTAAAAGTAGGCTTTACAGGTTTTCTATGTCTACAGTATTTTTATTGAGTCTTAAAAGTAAATAATATGAAATTGGTCACTGGATCCTTAACCTCTGGACATAAATAAACTCTACATGGTGGAGCCTTGATCTCTGAACACAAATAGAAATAAACAAAATCTGTAGTTTTTGTCAAAAGTATTCCTTTCAGACATTATTGGCATGAATGGTCTTTCCATACATCTGAGCTGAACTCTTGCAGCTGGCTGCGCTGAATGTCGGATGTAATTTATAAGAATGCAGCACGTCTCATTTATGTCTGTATTACAGCGTTTGGAAGAGGTGTCATTTTATTTAAAGCGGCAATTCGTTTCGAAGTTATTAATTCCGACCGGACTCTGTCTCGGCAGGAGAGCCGCGCAGCATTTGGAGCTGTGCCAATGGAACGGAGGATGATTCTCGTTTCTTGACTGCAACAAGACAAGAGTCCCAGCTAGTGACTTCAATCCCACAAAAGTGACTCACAATTGACATATTTTAATGGCTTTGAGAGGGGTTAAGAAGTGGACTTGCTGCTTCTGAAGAGTTGCTGATGTTGTTGCTATTATTATTATTAATAATATATAAATAAAAATTATTTTAAAAAAATTACAATTTTTAATACTTTGACTCTTTATGACAACAAACGCTGAGGCCATTAATTATTATACAGAAAAGAAATGCACACAAATGTGCTGAGATGCGAAAAGCTAATGCTAACTTTAACATTGAAAATGCCATAGACATGCTAATGTGTTAGCATTGGCCCCAGTTTTTAAAGAGGAACATTACACAGTGAGAAATACAATACTTTCCTATGATAAACATACCAAAGAGCTGATATTCCACACTTTTTACACTAGTCCCGCAAGTACATACCTTTATGGGAAATTTGAACTTCACGCTCTCCCGAGCGCCCGCGGGCCACCATCTTTGTAGAATATCTGGGTACTTCCCGCTCTGTGCTGACGTCACTGACGAAAGACTGTACATATGTGCCAATGTCCACTGTTGGAATTATAATTTTGTACATGAACCCATGTCAAACAAGCATTACTTCCGTACATTAATTGAAGTCGCCGTTGCTGTGCTGCAAAAACACAGGGCATGACGTGGGGTGTTTGTGGCCAATTAACGAGTAAAGCTTGAATTCAAGGTCCATTTTCACACAAAATTCGCGCCAGGCACCATGTTTCTGTCTCAACATCTTTGCCATCCCAGACTTGAATCCAGTCGTCCATGCTCCTGGCTGGAATAGATTCCGGATCTACCAGAGGAGACTTGTTTATAGCGGCTGCAGTGGCGCCCCCCTCCCCACTTTCTTTGATCTGCTCATTCCTGTTTGTGGCATCCCACCCCGCTGTGTTGTGGATGCCGTTCTTTGTCTAACCAGCTGCCACGCGCTCTGCGCTGTATGCTGCATATATAAAATAATTATTTTGTGGTGGATTAATCTTTTTTTTTCTACAAATTGGCCGTTGAAAATGGCTCTAATCACTTCCTGAATCACAGAGGAGGCTGCAGCCGGAGCCATTCGTGTGCGAGTGCACGCGCACACCTAATAAGCTGCAGAAAGCATATTGAGCCATCTAAAAAGGTAATTATTTGTCTTGTTTACATCGTCATAGCTTGATAAAACAGTTGTGTTTTCTTTCCTTCTGGTCTGCAGCTGTTAAAGGAATTATTTTTATGTTTATAACAGATTTAACTTCTTGTTATAATCCTTCAGACAAGCTGCGTTCTGATGTGATCCGCTGACGTCACCACTCGCTTTGTTTACTGCTAGTTTACTCCACTTGACGAGCTGCACGTCGTGTGCCTCAAACAAGAGAGACGACCCTCTGCCCCATGACCTTTCCCACTTCTTTATTTGGTCACGCCAGCTCATGTACACTCTTTCGTCAATGATGTCAGCCCCGAGCGGGAAGTACCTGGATATTCTACAAAGATAGCAGCCCACGGGCGCCCGGGAGAGCACGAATTCAAATGTCAGATAAAGGTATGTACTTGCGGTATTAGTGTAAAAAGTGTGGAATATCAGCTCTTTGGTATGTTTCTTATAGGAAAGTATTGCATTTCTCACTGTGTAATGTTCCCCTTTAAGTTATAAAATACATCTATCAACTGTTTCAGAAGACCTTAACAAGTTGGTTTAACATAAAAAGGTAAATATTACTCACAGATATCAAATTCCATCTGCCTGTATGTTTACTGGCACCTCCTCAGTGCAGCGAAAAAAATAACATCAGAAATGGATCCAGCTTTGGTGCGTCACTGCTGCTTTGACTTCAACAATCCAACACAAACTTTAAATAGGAGTCCAAAAATAATTCTGACAATGAAGTCCGCCATGCTGTGCATCCGTCAGCAAAAGAAACTCCGCCATGTTTGTTAAAAAGCTAAGCACCACCCAGCTTGTGTGAGCGTGTGCGCAGAGCATGCTCACACAAGTGGGAAGGTGCTTGTATACTACCGAAAAAAAAAAAGAAAAAAAAAAAGACTGTATTTCCTCAGTGCAGTGAAAAAAAATCACATCAGACGGCTTATTGCGCAGTGGATTTGTTTTGTGTGTGTGTGTGTGCTTGTGTGTGCATTGTGTGTGCGGGTGTGTGTGTGCACGAGTGTGTAGGTGTGTGGGTGTTTGCAGCTGTGTATGTGTGTGCAGAGTGCAATGGTACCAAACGTATGGAACCAATTTGCATTTTAAATGCAATACAACACAAATGGGACGAATAATCCATGTTACGTGACATATAAAGCACCAATCAAATGACAAGGATCCACTCAGCCATTATATAACACAATATATGCTACATTTTCCCGTCATGAAAATAATGAAAATTAATAAAATACAAGAACTTTTCCAACATTAGATCCCCCCCCCCACACACACACACACACTTCTAGTTATCATGGAGGAGGAAGCTATCTATAGAGACCAAAACCTGGTATTTTTGTCCCAGGCTGTGAATATGTTTATTTCTGCTCTAAAATTGGACATTTTATTTTGAAGTCAACCTCAAGTGGCCAGTCAAGAAACTGCAATTTTTTTCTATTTCCAGTAGGGCTTCACCTGACGCCATCAAAGTTTACCACTTGGTTAGTTAGAAAACATGAAAATCTGACTTCACACGGACAGGAAGTCCATGAAGGGAAGCCAGAATTGTGTTATTTCACCAAATCAGAACTCCAGCAGTAGCATTTTGAACCAGTTGGAAACTCCTGATGCTGGACTGTGGTGAGACAGATGTTGCGCTGGCAGTTTGAAATTTAACCCAGGAATGCAGACAGTAACCAGAATGGGATGTAAGGTGAATACAAGGTGATTCTTTGTCCAAACACGTGAATAATAGACCAGAGGTTGGCAGCTCAAAAAAAATAGAGGTACCCCTACCGAAAATTTAGGTAATGCTCTCTAGTTTCTAGAAATGATGTTGTACTTGGCAAAATGGGTGCACAACATGGTCGTTTAACCCCTTATGTTCCAAAACAGCTGAAATATCTACAACTAGGATCCTTGAATTGTGTGATCTCTGTGGCTGGAAACCATGATTAAGTCCTATATACTGGTATTTTCTTGTTGGGAACTACATGTAAAAATAATCAGCAGTTGTTTTAGGGGTTGCCTGTGTTATCAGGGCGGTCTACCACCCCCCAAAAGGACATTTTAGTTGTTTTTTTTCAAAATTTTTCTCATAATCCCCACCCAGATTACCTGTAAAGAGGTATAACAACTTTTACGTGTAATCAAAATATTTTAATTTACATCCACTATCTAGTGACATAAGATTTTTAACAAAGGAATCACATTTTACATGGCTTTGACCCCTACAAATAACAAAATACAAAATATTACAAAAAAGCCTCATATTCTCCCTCCATCGATTAGCTGTGCAGCAAGGAAGTTGTTGACGATGGTCTTTCCTTTTTCTGGAATGGATGTCAGAGATTCCTCAACAGCTTTAGTCACAATCTGCCCAGTCGTAATGTTAACAAGCACTTTTGGGATACTTTCCATGTCAAATGGGTCCTGACAATGATCCTTTACATAATCTTTTATGCTGGTGACATCTGCCTTGTCCCTTGCAAACCTTGCTGGACCAAGCTCCTCATCTACAGTGGGGCAAATAAGTATTTGAGAACTTGCGCAATCAGGGAAGTTCTCCTACTTAGAAAGATGAGAGAGGTCTGTAATTTTCAACATAGGTAGACTTCAACTGTGAGAGACAAAATGAGAAAAAAAAAAATCCAGGAAATCACATTGTAGGATTTTTAATTTATTTGTAAATTATGGTGGAAAATAAGTATTTGGTCAATAATAAAAGTTCAACTCAATACTTTGTATATATATATATATATATATATATATATATATATATATATATATATATATATATATGTATATATATATATGTATATATATATATATAATCTGTGTTGGCAATGACAGAGGTCAAACGTTTCCTGTAAATCTTCACCAGGTTTGCACACACTGTAGCTGGTATTTTGGCCAGCTACAGATCTCCATGCAGATCTCCTCTAGAGCAGTGATATCTTGGGGCTGTCGCTGGGCAACATGGACTTTCAATTCCCTCAACAAATTTTCTATGGGGTTGAGGTCTAGAGACTGGCTTGGCCACTCCAGGACCTTGAAACGCTTTTTGAGGAGCCACTCCTTTGTTGCCCGAGTGGTGTGTTTGGGATCATTGTCATGCTGGAAGACCTAGCCACGTTGCATCTTCAATGCTCTCACTGATAGAAGGAGGTTTTGGCTAAAAATCTCATCTCATGATACATGGCCACGTTCATTCTTCCCTTAACACGGATCAGTCATCCTGTCCCCTTTGCAGAAAAACAGCCCCAAACCATGATCTTTCCACCCCCATGCTTCACAGTAGATATGGTGTTCTTGGGATGCAACTCAGCATTCTTCTTCCTCCAAACATGACGAGTTGAGTTTTTACCAAAAAATTCTATTTTGGTTTCATATGACCACTTGATATTCTCCAATCCTCTTCTGGATCATCCACATACTCTCTGGCAAAGGTTCAGATGGGCCTGGACACATACTGGCTTAAGCAGGGGGACACGACTGGCACTGCACTGGATTTGAGTCCCTCTGTGTGTCGTGTGTAGCCTTTGTTACTTTGGTCCCAGCTCTCTGCAGGTCATTCATCAGGTCCCTCAGTGTAGTTCTGGGATTTTTGCTCACTGTTTTCATGATCATTTTTACCCCACGGGATGATATCTTGCGTGGAGCCCCAGATCAAGGGAGATTATCAATGGTCTTTTATGTCTTCCATTTTCTTACAATGCTCCCACAGTGATTTTTTCACACCAACCTGTTTGACTATTGTAGATTCACTCTCCCCAGCCTGGTGCACATCTACAATTTTCTTCCTGGTGTCCTTCGACCGCTCTTTGGCCTTGGCCATGGTTGAGTTTGGAGGTCTGACTGTTTGAGGCTGTGGACAGGTGTGTTTTATACAGATAACAAGTTCCAACAGATGCCATTAATACAGGTAACAGTGTGAAGGATAGAAGAGGGTCTTAAAGAAGACGTTACAGGTCTGTGAGAACCAGAAATCTTGCTTGTTTGTGGGTGGCCAAATAATTATTTTCCACCATGTTTTACAATTAAATTCTTTAAAATCCTACAATGTGATTTTCTGGATTTTTTTTTCTCATTTTTTCCTCTCATAGTTGAAGTGTACCTATGTTGAAAATTACAGACCTCTCTCATCTTTCTAAGTAGGAGAACTTGCACAATCAATGGCTGACTAAATATTTTTTTTTTACCCCACTGTAGTTTCCCTTCTGACTTGTTCCCAAAGAGTTGCTTGAAGCCTCAGAGTATTCTCCGGACACATGACATGTCATTAGCCACGCCACAAAGCTGCCTTCCTCAAGGTGAATCCGATGATATCTCCAGTACCTTTGCTTTCCCTGTTTATCGTCTGTTTTGAGGGCTTGGTCTGGTGGGACACTACTGAAACTTTGTGATGTCTGATCATCGGACAACAAACCCCCACTGGTTAGAAACTGTGTGCATCTTCAGTTGCCGAGTTTCAAGCTGTCGCATTTCTGAACATAATTGGCATGTATCTCACATAGTTGGTTCTTCCAGCCAAGTGGAAATAAGGAACAGTTTACATCACAGAATTGAGATGAAGTTGGAAAGTTTGCTTCTTTATTTTGCCCTGATGAGTCTCAACAGCAAATCTCCTGCTTCCAGAAAACTGTTGCAATACTTGAAAGTCCCAGAATGTCCATTACCATACACCTGAAGCTGACTGATGGTGAGGGTCATGTTCGAAATCTTGCTTTCAAGTTGCTTGCAAATCGCAGAACAACTCGATTGGGTTCTTCGCCTGGATGCTGGATTGGAGGTTAGTGGCAAGTGTGTGAACTTCATCATCAATCCAGGGCAAACCCTTCTTCTTGGCACACATCAGATCAGATTTGCCAGATTGGGATATAAAAAATCAACCTATCACCAAACTGTCCCTTCAATCTTTCTTTCAGTTTCCAATGATCTATAAGAGTCTGTGTTTTCAGCACCTACAGTGCTCAAAATCTCAACAAATCTGAACTGAAACTCAGACAGCAATAACAAAGGCTTGTTACCAGAGAAAAAATTTGAAAAAAAAAAAGCTAAAATTTCTTTTTTGGGGGGTGGTAGAACCCCATGATAATGCAGGTAACCCCTATAAAACAGCTACTGATTATTTCTAGTAGTTAGTTCCCAGCAAGGAAAACACCAGTATATCGGACATAATTATGGTTTCCAACCACAGGATCACACAATTTGAAGGTTCCTAGTTGTAGAAATTTCAGCTGTGTTTTGTAACATAAGGGGTTAAACAACGATGTTGTGCAACCATTTCACCCAAGTACAACCATAATTTCTGGAAACTAGAGAGCATTACCTTCCCTTTGATACCAGTATCAACTTGTTATAACCCCGGGTAGGGGTATACTCCATTTTCTAGAGCCCTTTCAGCTCCCTGCTGCTGCACTATACGCCCAAACAAACTATGAGAGTACAAACGGAAAATACAGGAAGTCCATAACCAAACACAAAACCAAAAAACACGGGCAGAGGGAGGGCAACAAACAAACTGGGATTAAATTACAGAATGTAACAAAATGGGATCTGTGCAGTGTGTATGTGTCGTAGAATAGAATATCTGTGTAGTGTGTGTCATAGAATAGAATATCTGTGCAGTGTGTGTCATAGAATAGAATATCTGTGCAGTGTGTGTGTAATAGAATATAATATCTGTGCAGTGTGTGTGTGTCATAGAATAGAATATCTGTGTAGTGTCTGTTACAGAATCGAATATCTGTGCAGTGTCTGTTATAGAATCAAATATCTGTGTAGTGTGTGTGTGTTATAGAATAGAATATCTGTGGAGTGTGTGTACCATAGAATAGAATATCTGTGGAGTGTGTGTACCATAGAATAGAATATCTGTGCAGTGTACGTGTCATACAATAGAATATCTGTGTAGTGTGTGTGTGTTATAGAATAGAATATCTGTGGAGTGTGTGTACCATAGAATAGAATATCTGTGGAGTGTGTGTACCCACAGAATAGAATATCTGTGCAGTGTACGTGTCATACAATAGAATAACTCCTGTAGTGTGTGTGTCATAAGAATAGAATATCTGTGTAGTGTCTGTTATAGAATCGAATATCTGTAGGTGTGTGTGTGTATTATAGAACCGAATATCTGTGTAGTGTGTGTGGTATTATTTGAACAGAATATCTGTGGGGTGTGTGTACATAGAATAGAATATCTGTAAAGTGTGTGTTATAGAACAGAATATGTGTTGTGTGTGTGTGTTATAGAACAGAATATCTGTGGGGTTGTGTACCATAGAATAGAATATCTGTGCAGTGTGTGTGTATCGCAGAATAGAATATTTGTGCAGTGTGTGTGTGTGTGTACAATAGAATATCTGTGTAGTGTGGTGTCATAGAATAGAATATCTGTGCAGTGTGTGTCATAGAATATCTGTGCAGTGTGTGTCATAGAATATCTGTGCAGTCTCTTGTGTCATAGAATATCTGTGCAGTGTGTGTGTCATAGAATATATATCTGTGCAGTGTGTGTGTCATAGAATAGAATATCTGTGCAGTGTGTGTCATAGAATATAATATTTGTGCAGTGTAGTGTGTGCATAGAATAGAATATCTGTTGCAGTGTGTGTGTGTCATAGAATATCTGTTCAGTGGTGTGTGTCATAGATATCTGTGTAGTGGTGTGTCATAGAATAGAATACTGTTCGTGTGTGTGTGTCATAGAATAGAATATCTGTGCAGTGTGTGTGTGTCATAGAATAGAATATCTGTGTAGTGTGTGTCATAGAATAGAATATCTGTGCAGTGGTGTGTGTGTTTGTGTGTCGTAGAATAGAATACCTGTGCAGTGTGTGTGTGTTGTGTGTCGTAGAATACCTGTGCAGTGCATGTCGTTGAATAGTATACCTGTGTAGTTTGTGTGTCGTAGAATACCTGTGCTGTGTGTGTGTGGTAGAATACCTGTGCAGTTGTTTGTGTGTTAGTCCTGTCTCCTTATGGAGTTTATTTTCTTTTGTGGAAAGCTCTATCTAAACAGTTACTATTATTAATGACAAACAATTGATTCTTTCAGTATATAAGTCACACCAGACTCCCAAACTAAAATAATTAAAATAAATAAAT
This sequence comes from Thalassophryne amazonica, assembly GCF_902500255.1. Classification (NCBI taxonomy): domain Eukaryota; kingdom Metazoa; phylum Chordata; class Actinopteri; order Batrachoidiformes; family Batrachoididae; genus Thalassophryne; species Thalassophryne amazonica. Next base: position 20,354,045 of record NC_047108.1, read on the forward strand.
TAATTCATGAATGAAAATGTGCATCTTATACTTCAGTAAATATGGTATTTGTGCATAGGCCAGTTGTTTCCAATGAGATCAAGAAAGGAAGATGAACTAATCAGTGAAATGACCCATTTTCGTGCACTGACAGCTGATGCAAAAGTTTTCCAGCTCTATGACATAAAGAGAGAACACCAGAGGGCCTAATACAGAACCCTGTGGTACCCCATATTTTATTAGAGTGAGTGATCCAGTGGTTCATGCAACTGCTTTTCAAATGGAAGGTTTTCAGTTCAAACCCCCATGCCCATTGTCTATGTAATGTGAGGTTCCATCAGGAAGGCCATCCAGGGTAAAAGGTGCCAAATCAACATGCAGATCCAAATCAGATCTGCTGTAGTGACCCTGAACAAAACAGGACAAGCCAAAAATACTTACTGATGTTACACAAAACACTTTGAGATCAGTTTGATAAATACAATGAGAGAAACCGACCAGTCGTACCAAATAATTTTCAAGTCTGTCCAACAATATATGACGGTCAACTGCGTCAAAACACTTCCCCACTTCAGTAAGTGCTATCTCCATGGAGTGATTAGTCCTGAGCGCCGACTGCAGCGGCTCAAAGAGATCCATATCAGCAAGATAATCCACAAGCTGCTGTGAAACCAGTTTTTCAAGAATTTCAGAAAAGAATATTCAATTCAGTACTGGTCTAAAAATAACTAGTGATCCAGGATGAAGGTTGAGACTTAAAAAGAGGTTTAATCACTGCAGATTTAAAACATGCAGATTGATTATCTTCAGCATAGTGGGTCCAAGTGAAGACCACAGGTGAAGAAATGTCTCAATATCAGCAGTTCAAAGAGACAAGTCTTGTTTTCAGGTCAGAGACATTCTACTTTTCAGCTTCGCCATTTACGCTCCGGACTCTCATACGTATGCTGAGGATTTGCCGGAGTTCATTAAACCGGACGTTGGCCACTTAGGGTGCTGAAATTTGACAGGAAGTGGACACACCGAGTCCAACAGACGATTGCGCGTTCACAGAGACGCCAGAAGCTCGAACGATGTGTCGAGTTTCTTACTGACGGATTTCAGAGGATGACGTCCAGAAACATTTCGACATTCCAGTCGTCTTCCTTTCCTCCGCTGACTCCTCTTTCATGGTTCACTCCTCTCCTCCTCCTCTCATAGTTTTTCCTTTTCTTTTTATACTCTTATTTATTCTTATTTTAATTTATTTAATTTATTCTTAATTTTCTTGTCTTCTCATCTCTTCTTGCCTCCCGCATTTGCATCCTATTTCACCTTGACTCCTTTCCTTTGTCCTCCCACACTTTTGCACTTAACTTCTTTTTTCACTTTTAGTTCATTCTTCCTTAAATCTGTTATTTCTGCTTCAATTCAGTTTTTTTATGTCGCACCAAATCACAACTTGTGTCACCCGGAGGCACTTCCCCTCTTCCTCCTGCTCATCCATCTGTCCTTTACATCCCTCCTTCTTACTGCTCCTGAACTTGGTGTTCCCGGCTCCTTCTCCTCTTTCTGCACCCTCCTCACGTCTGTCCTTACTCCTCCTCCTGAGTGTCAGGTTGTCCTCTCCTGCTGCAGGATGCAAACTTTGGCTTCAGCTGCAGCAGATAACAAGCTGAAAGATGGAGGGATGGAGAGAAGACAGGAGAGCAGTGGGGGAGGGACAGATGAAGATGGGGAGGAAGGAAAGGACAGCTCCTCCTTCTCACTTATCTATAATTTAAAACTCCTCGCTTATTCTGGCCAGACAGGTACGACACAACACTGCCCCCTGCTGGTGAAAAAGTAGCCTGTGACCTCTGACCCCGTTTGTTGTCCCAACAAACCTGCGTCATTTGGACTCACAAACCCAGAAGGTCCAAATCCAATATCTGGCTTTAATTTGAGCTGTAAAACACACACACACACACACACACACACACACACACACACACACACACACACACATGCAGACACACACACACGTACAGACACACAGACACACACATGCACGGACACACGAACACACACACACACGCACACAGACACATGGGCAAACACACACACATGCAGGGACACATTCACACACACAGACACACACACAAGCACAGACACAGAGACAGACCCACACGCACCACACATACACACAAACGTATACACACACACACACACACGCACGCACGGACACATACAGACAAACACGCACGCACACACACATGCACAGACATGCACACAGACACACACACACGGGCGCACACACACGCAACAGACACACACAAGCACACAGATATACACATGCACACACACACACGCACCCACGCATATGCAGACACAGACAGAAACACACACACAGCCAGACACACACACACAGACACACACGCACAGACAGACAGACACACACACGCACACAAACACACACATGCACGCACCCACCCACACACGCACGTACACACTTGCACGCGCACACACACATACATGTGCGCGCGCGCACACACACACACATATGCACATACGCACACATACACGCACGTACACACGTGGTGGTTAACTGTATGTGTGCTGGACGGATTCGGTTGTTTTGTCTTTAACAGCTGTTAAATATCCTCCTCTAAACGCTGCAAGAAGGATTCTCCAGCAGACACTTGGTCCTTGGTTTTGAAGTTCATGTTGCTTGAAATGAGCTTGATTATCAGTTTCTTTAATTTTCAAGGCTTCTGTCTGGTGACCACACAAGCCGCTGCTGCTTATGGAGATAAAAGTTCTCAGCACTCTTTGGTGGCTTCCTTCATATATGGTCTGGTGTTGGTTTGTGTCCTTGGTGGAATTTCATCATAATTTCAACATTTTGAAACTGGGCACAAAATGTCTTATTTTAAAATGTTTTGTAAATGTACTGCCCGCTGCTGGTTGGTGTCCACATTCACATTTAAGCCACAAATATTGAGAAAGCTGAGGACGGTTGATTTTTGGTTCAGCAGGTTTGTGGCCAGTGTGAGACTTCAGTCATGTGGATTTCTCTCCTTCAGGTACGGAGACATGGTTCCAAACACCATTGCAGGGAAAATCTTTGGATCCATCTGCTCGCTCAGCGGCGTGCTGGTCATCGCCTTACCGGTGCCCGTCATCGTGTCCAACTTCAGCCGGATCTACCACCAGAACCAGCGAGCCGACAAGATGAGAGCGCAGCAGGTCTGACTGGCACTCATCTGCAGACATAAAGCTGGTCAAAGGTCATCATGGTGTTATAGGTCACAGTAACCACAGACATGTTCATATCTGTGTCCTGACCAGAAGATGTCTCTGTGTCTTTCGCTTATTTCTGGTCAGTGCCACAGGACACATTTTTAAAGGGTCTGACATGAGACCCTCTAATTGGTTGGCCTGGCGCCTCCAAAACACCCAAGAGTCATGAATTACTGATGAATGAATTGGCAGCACGGTGGATTAGTGATTAGCACCGTTACCTCATAGCAAGAAGGTCATGGGTTCGAGTCCCACCCATGGCCTTTCTGTGTGGAGTTTGCATGTTCTCCCCATGTTTGTGTGGGTTTCCTCCGGGTGCTCTGGCTTCCTCCCACATCCAAAGACATGCAGGTTAGGTGGACTGGAAACTTTAAATTGTTCAGTTCTCACTTGTAAAAGAGATCTCGATCTCAGTAGGACTAATCTGGTTAAATTAAATTAAATTAATGGATAAATGCATAAATGCATGCAGTTTACCCGCAGGACTTGGACATGCCCAAATTGTGATGCCTTGTAGACTGACTCCCCCCTGCCCGTCAGAGAGGATCTACTGGCTCAGTGCACAAAGGTCAGGTCACATCAAGGTCAGAGAGCATTGCCGCAATTTGCGTCTCCCAATATAGGATCATTTAATGTCTTTCATAAACTGGTTCATCTTGGAGCCACATGAGTCCTGACGACCAAAAACTCAAATCAGCAGTTTTATCCTGAGTGGCTTTGGGACAAACGCCTCAAACAACGTTTACAGGAGTCGACTTTAAACAAGAACCATGCCCACTTTTTATCTGTGGAAAAACGCGGTAGACTGAATGATTCTCTGGTCAATTCCTGGTGAAAAGTCATCAATGATTTGCTCATTGCACCAGCTGGAGTGATGCTTATTGGCCGATCACTTGATGACATCAGCTGCACCATGTCTGTAATAAATACAGTAAATGTCCAAATATATATGGTCCTAATGTCAATGTGTGTTCCTGTTTGTAACAGAAAGTCCGTTTGGCTCGGATCCGGATGGCAAAGAAAGGAACTGCCAATGCTTTCCTTCAGTACAAAGAAGACCGAGCACTTGGGGTGAGACGCACAGACACTCGCGTCCATCACTCAGATTTATCTGTGCAACCTCAAGTCACAGCGTAAGTCGCCCCCAGGCGACCCAATGACTTGTAAAGCCTCCAAACGGCGATGTGCCACCACCAGACCGAGGCAACGTCCGGATCCGTTTTCTATGAAGTGGGTCCAGTCGGTATCTCAGAGACATCCAGGCACCATAAAACATCCAGAGGCGTTTCCATGGAGACGCAACAGTCTGCAGTTACCTCCACCAGCTGACAGCAGGGGGTGTAAATGTTTTTCTTCAGTTCAACAAGAATGAAGTTAAAATTCAGTGAACAACCAGAGTCTGTATTTCCAATATGAGGGAGTGGAGCCACGCCATTTCACTGTCCAATCACAGGTTGTTATTTATTGGTTGCTGTAACAACAGGTGTTTGTAGCTGATATTTAGTTTTGACTTCTGCTGGTCTAAAACCTTTTCTTATGAGCTCCACATTTTATTGTCCAGCTAGCCTGAATTCTCAGCATTGGGCTAACACTGCTGCCATTCTTTGTCAATGCTCAATGTTCTTCTTCTGCTGCTTTGTTTGTTCATGACCTCCAAGCACTGACGCCCTCCTCAACTTCTTTAAAGAGGTGCAATGAACTTCAGAGTGCTATATTTCAGTTTAAATAAAATAAAATGAGTTCAAGTAGTGTGTTAGAGTGCCCCCTGCAGGTCGGCGACAGCAGCACTTTGTCATGCGTATCCTGTTTCATAATCAGTTCTGTCACCTGTGACGCTGACATTCAAACAAACATAAACCTGCAGCCGTTTATCAAAAAATAACATCAAATATGTTCATGTCGAAACCAGAGTCATCAAGTCCTCAGAGACTCGGGCTTGGACTGGGTCCCTTTCTGTTGTGCTCACACTCTTTATGACATCATACAGACACAGCATCTCCCAGAACGCCTTGTACTGTCAGGCGATGAGCGTGTGACATTTCTGTTTTCAGGACCGGGACAGCGACAGCACAGCTCTGTGTGTGAAGAACAGGTCAGCGTTCGAGCACCAACACCACCACCTGCTGCACTGTCTGGAGAAGACAACGGTGAGGCTGTAGCTGCACTGTGTCACCACAGTCACTAAAATCACAAAAACACTGCAGTCACCGCAGACACAGAATAACCAAACCACTGCAGTCCCGCAGTCACAAAATAACCAAAACACTAAGCCACCACAGTCACCGCAATCACCAAAATCACAAAAACACGGCCAAATCATCAAATTACAAAAAAAAATCACCAAATCACTGCAGTGACTGCAATGACCACAATCACCAAATCACAGCAATAACCAAATCACTACAATCACCAAAACACCACAGTCACTGCAATCAACAAATCACCAAAACCACAAAAATCACCAAATCATCAAAAAATTGCAAAAATCACTACAACACAAATCACCAAATAATCACAATAAGCAAATCACTGCATTCAGTACATTCACCAAATCAACAAATTTCTGCAATCACCACAATAATCAAGATCACCAAAACCATCTAATCACTGCTGTCATTGCAATCACCACATAAGCAAACACCAGTGGTTAAAAACTCCACTGCCATGTCTCCTAGACATTTCCATTTGTTCACTGGAATGTGATCTCGACCAACTGCCTTTCCATTCTTCATCCTCTTCACAGCTGCCATTTCATCCTAATCTTGATTTACTCTCTTCACATCATCCAGCCTTTTCTCTCTCATTTTCTTCATTCATCAGCTCCTCAAAATATTCCCTCCACCTTCTTAACACACTCACCTCACTTGTCAGCACATTACATCAGCATATTTTTACCACCCTAACCTGGTGCACATCCTTTCCAGCTCTGTCTCTTTGTCTGGTCAATAGGAACAAGTCCTTTTCTCCTTCATTACTTTATAATGTCTTGTACAGTTCACTTTATGGGTTTTCCTTGGCTTTTGACCTTTCTGTTTTCGCTTTATGCTGCATCTCCTTGTACTCCTGTCTACTTTCTTCATCTCTTCGACTATCCCAGTTCTTTCTCCTTTTGCTTTCTTGGACTTCTTTGTTCCACCAAGTCTCCTTGTCTTCATTCCACTGTCCAGATGTCTCACCCACTACCTTCCTGTCTGTCTCCCTCACCACATCTGCAGTACTTTTGCAGTTGTCCAAAACTGCTTCCCCTCCATCCAGTGCTTCTCTCACCTGCTAACTGAATTTAACACAACAATCTTCCTCCTTCAGCTTCTACCATCTGATCCTTTGTTCAGCTCTCACTCTCTTCCTTTTCTTCAGCTCTAAAGTCATCCTACAAACCACCATCCTGTGTTGTCTAGCTACACTTTCTCCTGCCACCACCTTACAGTCTCCAATTTCTTTTAGTTTGCATCTCCTACACAGAATGTAGTCCACCTGTGTGGACCTTCCTCCACTCTTATATGTCACCCTGTGCTCCTCCCCTTTCTTAAAGTAGGTGTTCACCACAGCCATTTCCATCCTTTTTGCAAAATCAACTACCACCTGTCCTTCCACATTCCTGTCCTTGATACCCTATCTACCCATTACTTCCTCATCACCCTTCATGCTTGGGTTCACTCTCCACCACCTCATCTAACTCACTCCAGAAATCATCTTTCTCCTTCTTCTCACAACCTACCTGTGGGTCATATGCACTGATGATATTCATCACCCCTTCAGTTTCCAACTTCACACTCATCACCCTGTCAGACGCTCGCTAACCTCCAACACACTCTTAACATACTCTTCCTTTAAAATGAACTCAACACCATTTCTATTCCTATCCTCACCATGATACAACAACTTGAACCCACCGACTATGCACCTGCTCTTACTTCCCTTCCACTCGGTCTCTTGCACACACAGATATGTCTACCTTTCTCCTTTCCATCGTCTCAGCCAGCTCTCTCCCTTTACCAGTCAAACTGCCAACATTCAACGTCCCGACTCTCAGTTCCACCCTTCTAGTTTTCCTTTCTCCCGCTGTCTGTGGACACGTTCTCCTCCTCTTCTTCATCTTTGTTCATCAGTAGCCCAATTTCCACCGGCACCCTGTTGGGCAACAGCAACGGTGGCGGTCGTTGTTAACCTGGGCCTTGACAGATGGAAATTCAATTTGTTATCGGCATCTTTAATTTTGCCTCTTTAAACTGGATGGCTTTCCTGACGCAACCCTCCTCATTTATCCAGGCTTGGGATGACACGCAGAATATGTATTGGTAGGGAGGGGTTTCAAAGAATTTGGAAATCTATAAATGTTTGCATGGAATATGAAAATATACACGGAATAAACCATAGCAGGATAAATTTTGGGTCATTTGGTTCCAAAATCCCATATGGACAGAGCCAGTGAAGATATCGGGTTCAAAAATCGCCAAAAGTATCGACGAAAATGTCATATCTTGAAAACTGCTGCACCTAGAGACTTGAAATTTGGCTCCACGTGTTGCTTGACCCCAAGTTTATATTCAACTTCTATAGTAACAATAAGCCTATCTGGTGTTTTTTAAGAGTAATTGACAAAAAACCTAATTTCAGGACATATGTTACGATCAATTGTAACAAACAAAATCTATGTAGTTTTTATTTCAGGAACATCAGTTGAGTATAATCATCACATGTAAAGAATGACATGGCCACAATGAACTAATTATAAGCAACAGAGTGGTTTTCTACGTCAACAGCACATATACGACACACGCGTTACTTGAAATTTTTCAAACGCTCCGTCCATATGGGTTTTTGCAACCAAATGACCCAAAATCTATCCTGCTATGGTTTATTTCCATGTATATTTCATATTCCATGCAAACATTTATAGATTTCTAAATTTTTTTTAAAATAACACCCCTCCCTAGTACTGGCTGCACACAAATTTTAAGGTTAACGCCCTGCCTCCTTCTACCCTCCTCATTTATCCGGGCTTAGGACCAGTGTCACAGACCGAATGGTCTGCCCCTAAAAATTGATCTGCCCTGACTCCACTACGCATGTGTCATTTCGGAGCTCAGCAGCTCGTCTGAGACAGAGTCTCTTCACCCAAAGCAATCAAATTGATTAATCTGATTGTTAACCATCAGATGACAAAGTGAAACCTCTTAAATCATTCTAAAGTCAGTTTTAAGGAGAAACAAGGCGATATTCTGTGACGCTACGAAATGACTGACCCGTAGTGAATGCATCAGCTAGCAGTCTGTGTAGCTGTGGCACTCTGATCGCTTCCTCTGTCTTTTATGATGAAATAATGCTGAATTTATGTGGAAATGATTGTTGTACAAAAACTTCAGATATCTGTGGCTGAGACAGATGATGACTGGAGGCAGTTTGAAGCAGAAACAAGGTGATAATCGATGAACCGCGGCTGTTGATGCATGCGCAGTGAAGGCAGGGCGGACCGATTTTTAGGGGGGACCTTTCGGTCTGCAACTTCGGCACTCAGAATATACTGGTTGCACACCCCATGTAGGTGAGTTCAAAATCACCACTACAAAATCACCAAATCATAAAAATCACCACTTCACTGCAGTCACCACAATCACCAAATCGGTAAAATCACCAAAATCTCAAAATCACTGCAGTCACTGCAATCACAAAATCACTGCAATCACCAAAATGATCAAAGTCACCACAATCATCAAAATGATCAAATTCTCCAAATCGCCAAAACACCCAAATCACCACAATCACTGCCATCATTAAAAACACCAAAATCATCAAAATCTCTGATGGCTGTTCTGTGAGAGTCATCCGGTTAGATTTGTAGTGAGTCTGCTAACAAACAGAACCTGTGTTGTGTTAACAGAACCACGAGTTCACAGATGAGATGACCTATAGCGAGCTGTGCATGACAGAGTCAGTCGGCTTCAGAACCAGTCGCAGTACTTCACTATCCAGCCATCAGGGGGGGCACAACAACTCCACGGGCTGCTGTCCGCGCCGTGTCAGGAGGAGAGCTGCCATGCGACTCGCGAACTCCACAGTGTCTGTCAGCAGGGGGAGCGTCCAGGAGCTGGACACGCTGCACATCAAAACCACCACCATACCGCCGCAAACGTAAAGACACACACCACTTCCTGCTGACAGTTCTTGAAAGAAAAAATAACCAAAACTCAAACTTATGGGCAGGAGAAGCTATTGAAGAGCAACTTTAGTGTATACTGAACTTGATGGAGAGCAGGGTCATGGAGACGGGACAGTAGGTGGATTCTTTAGTGTTCATCTGGATTATGGAGCTCCAAAGGTGGAAATACTTGCAGGAAGTGACAGGGAAGAGGGTTACAGTGAGGACAGAGCAGGACAAGAGAAGAGGTAAAGGACAGTTAGTGACCTACATTTTTGGGATATTCAGGTCTGGTCAGTTCTGGGATCATAGTGGGTCCATGCATCACTGTGTCAACAACGCTGTGGAACCAACAAATGCCCAGGCAGCCCCCCTTCTCCAGAGTAACCATCTATGTGCTGCAGCCAAGTAAAATATGGGCGTGTCCTTGGTCAGTTGAAACATGGGCATGTCCTTGGCCAGGTGGAACATAGGCATGTCCTTGACCAGGTGAAACATGGGCGTGTCCTTGGCCAGTTGAAATGTGGGCGTGTCCTTGGCCAGGTGAAACGTGGGCCTGTCCTTGGCCAAGTGAAACGTGGGCGTGTCCTTTGTCAGGTGAAACGTTGGTGTGTCCTTGGCCAGTTGAAACGTGGGCCTGTCCTTGGCCAGTTGAAACGTGGCCCTGTCCTTGGCCAGGTGAACGTGGGCGTGTCCTTGGCCAGTTGAAATGTGGGCCTGTCCTTGGCCAGGCGAAATATGGCTGTGTCCTTGGTCAGTTGAAAGACGGCTGTGTCCTTGACTAGGTGAAGTGTGGGCGTGTCCTTGTCCTTCTCCTTCTCCAGCCTCTGAGGTCCTCAACAGGGAGAAACCTATGTGCTGGATCATGTCCAAAGAAACACATCACATGGACAAAGTGTTTTAGCTGATGTAGGAAGTAGTATACTTCATCCAAGTCTCCCTAAATCAGTGATTCCCAACCCTGGTCCTTGGGTTCCCCTAACCTGCACATTTTGCAGCTCTCCTGTTCTGACAAAAAGCCCATTAGCTCAGTCTGGTGTTTGATAGGTCTTGACTGGCCGAGCACACCTGAATGAGATCGTCTGAGAACGAGTGTAAGGAGTCACTGCCCAAGGTAACTGTTCATTGGAGACAAAGTCATTCCAGCAGGACCCAAAGATCCTCTCAGAGACCTGGTACCAAAGTCATCCAGTCCTCATCTTAGCACACTGGTTAGAGCCCAAGTCTGACAAACAGACAGTAAGACAGGAAGCACCAGGACTCTAAAGACTTGGACCTTCATTCTCCTGCAAAGACATCAGCATCACCAAACACCTCTGACCTTTGACCTCATAACTCCATAAGCTTTTCTCTTGTGTCTCTGGATCTCAAGACTGAGGACCCAGAGACATGAAAGTTACTGCTGAGATCAGTGAATGTCTCTACGAGTTCAACATTTTGACCACAAACAGAGACACTTCTGATGGATGAGTCCAGGATGTCACTGAAAACCTGGATCTTTGTCTGGATCTAGGACCATCATGAACCCAGACATTCTGACTGCAATCAGCATATTCCTTGAGTCCACAAAGGTCACAGCAATCATCTCCAATGTCAAGGTCAGTAAAGGTCAGTCCACAACCTGACCCAACACCCAGTCCAAGCAAGTTTTAGACAGTTCAAGAGCCAGAAGATGTCAAGGACCTCAGTGCTTGAAAAGGAGATGTTCAGGTCTTCAGTCAGGCTCTTGTAGCCTAGTTAAGGAAGCCTGGATCACTAATGTTTTGTCACAGAGACATATTGGACATTTACAGGAAGCATAATTGTGGTTTGTCTCTTTCTCACCCACAGTCGTTCCAGTCTGAACGCCCAGGTCGGCAACCTCAAGTTGAACTGCGGTGAGCAAGATTCACCGCTGCCATTATCAGCATCCCCACACCGCCCGCCAACACACACCTGACGAAAGTCTCCCTCCGTCACCTGCCCCCATCCCCAGCATCCTGCGGAACACCCGTGCCACCGCCTACACTCATGACACTGTCAAAATCTCCTCCTTGTAACCTCTGATGTCGCCCATGACCTCCCTCTGACCCTGTCACCTGATCCGACACCCGATCCAGTGAACGTTTTGAAACTCTGTTGAAGCTCTGGTCCTGATCCTCAGGTGCTGAGAGCTCAGGACTTGGGGACAAGGATTGATTATTGTGGTGGAAGGACCTCAAATTGCCAATACCACAAACCAGGCAGCAATGGAACCTGTGAAGAGTCCCCACTGAAGTTCTTTCCACCCCATGTTCTTCCCAAACGGTATGTGATCCCTACACAGTTTTGACCTTTTGACCTCATCACGTGAGGATTCATCGAGCAGAGACGGCGACGCCGAAGCCGGACTGTCGCTCTGCTCCCTGGAAACCGGACTGGTGGTGCTGGTGTCCGCTCAGGATGATGGCCTTAGTTCTGAGTCCAGACAAGACCACCAACGTGTCGAGAGACCCGGCTCACCTTCAGATCACTTTGGACCCTGGATTTTTTTTTTTAAACAGCTCACTGGGTCTGTTTAGTTTCAAAATCCAAAGGTTGTGAGTTTCAATGTGGAGACGGGGAGAGGATGTCATGCACGAGGACGGGCAGCTGCTGTATCATCTCTTCATCTGTTCCGGCATCTTCGTCACATTTTTAAGTGAAGTTCAGGAAGCACTGAGTGAAAAACTCTGATTTTAGCTTTTGCTCATTAAAGATTTTCCGTCTGCAGTTGCAACTTTGAAGGAACCTCGTTCATAAAAGGAGTTTATTAGGAAGGACTTTCTGAAGAGATAGACAGTGGAGGAGAAAAGTCCCCAAGTGGATTAATGAAATGTGATATTAGGCTCTACTCCTGGTCGTGACTCCTAGTCCGGACTCCTTGTCCTCACTCCTGGTCCTGACTCTTGGTCTGGACTCCTCGTCCTGACTCCTGGTCTGGAGTGGCTGCAGTAGGACACTGACTCCCAGCCCGGGACTGAAGCCTTTTCCTTTTACAAATATGCAACATTACAATAAGCAGGAAAATATCAACAAGAAAACACAAATAATGATAATAATAATAACGTGTATTTTGAACATTTTAATTATTGCAGGGAAAAAACATAACGTAAATAAGCTTCATTTATTTCACGATGGTTTGGGCGAGCGTGTGACCGTTGTACTGATGACGTGCACATTCATAAAAACACAATGTGCTTTTTTTGTAAACCTTTAACCAGTTTACATATTTCATGATTTTGGGTTGTATTTGTTTTTGAGAAGACACTGAAACAAAGCACGACATTTCCTTGTGGACCCTTCACAATAAAAAGGAACCACAGAAATGCAAGCAGTGCTGGTCTTGGTGGCCACCAGACCTAGGCCTTGTTGATCATCAAGGCCTCGGCCTAGGTCAGACACTAAGGCTTAGGTCCAGACATGCCTATGGAGGGATACGCAAGTAAGAAAACATTGCTTTTTGTGTTATATGTGCGTCAAAGTTCACCTGAATGTTTGTCCTCATTACGTCCCTTTTTAATTTGGAGATGTACCAGATGGCAGCTTTTTCTGTTTTTTGAGTTACTGTGTTAAGAAAGTGGACAGACTGGGACTTGTTCACTCATTCATTTATTTATCTCCAGGATGTGTGTGGAGGCGTGTTTGCAGCCTCGGAAAACTGGATTTTCTTTTTAATTGAATTGAAATACTCAACAAAAATATAAACGCAACACTTTTGGTTTTGCTCCCATTTTGTATGAGATGAACTCAAAGATCTAAAACTTTTTTCCACATACACACCATTACACCATTTCCCTCAAATTATTGTTCACAAACCAGTCTAAATCTGTGTAGTGAGCACTTCTCCTTCCTGAGATAATCCAACCCACCTCACAGGTGTGCCATACCAAGATGCTGATTAGACACCATGATTAGTGCACAGGTGTGCCTTAGACTGTCCACAATAAAGGCCACTCTGAAAGGTGGCAGTTTTGTTTTTATTGGGGGGGGGGGGGGGGGGGGATCCCAGTCAGTATCTGTGTGTGACCACCATTTGCCTCATGCAGTGCAACACATCTCCTTCGCATAGAGTTGATCAGGTGTCAATTGTGGCCTGTGGAATGTTGGTCCACTCCTCTTCAATGGCTGTGCGAAGTTGCTGGATATTGGCAGGAACTGGTACAACCACGCTGTCGTATACGCCGGTCCAGAGCCCTCCCAAACATGCTCAATGGGTGACATGTCCGTGAGTATGCTGGCCATGCAAGAACTGGGACATTTTCAGCTTCCAAAATTGTGTACAGATCCTTGCAACATGGGGCCGTGCATTATCCTGCTGCAACATGAGGTGATGTTCTTGGATGTATGGCACAACAATGGGCCTCAGGATCTCGTCACGGTATCTCTGTGCATTCAAAATGCCATCAATAAAATGCACCTGTATTCTTCGTCCATACAGACGCCTGCCCATACCATAACCCCACCGCCACCATGGGCCACTGGATCCACAACGTTGACATCAGAAAACCGCTCACCCACACGACGCCACACCCGCTGTCTGCCATCTGCCCTGGACAGTGTGAACCGGGATTCAATCCGTGAAGAGAACACCTCTCCAACAGTGCCAAATGCCAGCGAATGTGAGCATTTGCCCCACTCAAGTCGGTTACGACGACGAACTGGAGTCAGGTCGAGACCCCAATGAGGACGACGAGCATGCAGATGAGCTTCCCTGAGACGGTTTTCCTGACAGTTTGTGCAGAAATTCTTTGGTTATGCAAACCGATTGTTTCAGCAGCTGTCCGAGTGGCTGGTCTCAGACGATCTTGGAGGTGAACATGCTGGATGTGGAGGTCCTGGGCTGGTGTGGTTACACGTGGTCTGCGGTTGTGAGGCTGGTTGGATGTACTGCCAAATTGTCTGAAACGCCTTTGGAGACGGCTTATGGTAGAGAAATGAACATTCAATATACGAGCAACAGCTCTGGTTGACATTCCTGCTGTCAGCATGCCAATTGCACGCTCCCTCAAATCTTGCGACATCTGTGGCATTGCGCTGTGTGATAAAACTGCACCTTTCAGAGTGGCCTTTTATTGTGGGCAGTCTAAGGCACACCTGTGCACTAATCATGGTGTCTAATCAGCATCTTGATATGGCACACCTGTGAGGTGGGATGGATTATCTCAGCAAAGGAGAAGTGCTCACTATCACAGATTTAGACTGGTTTGTGAACAATATTTGAGGGAAATGGTGATATTGTGTATGTGGAAAAAGTTTTAGATCTTTGAGTTCATCTCATACAAAATGGGAGCAAAACCAAAAGTGTTGCATTTATATTTTTGTTGAGTATATCTTTGGTTCCACATTAATATTGATTTCCAAGGCCGTGTGACCACGTATGCCTTTTTTTTATTGTGTGAGTGCACGTCATCAGCTGCAACATGAAATATTTAATTTGTGTGCACAAGTGACCAGTTCATGACTATAAGTGAATGATTTCTGCTGTTTGATGACTGACTCACAGTAATGATTATTGATCGCTCACTGTTGATGCTGAACCTGACATCCAACCTGACGGACGTCCACCAAATTCAGGTTAAAAAACTAACTGAGGACTTTCTGCTGTTTCTGGACCACAAAACAACAACAAAAAAATCTAATCAGTGATTCAAATCTACAATTAACTCTGCATGAATATTAACTCCATTTCTGGACAGTCACATGCACATAAATGATTCATCTGAAAACTTTGCTGAGGTAATATGTACGCATAAACGAGTGATATATGAAATACGACGATCTGCAGACTCACAGGTTCAGTTTTTGCTTTAATTACCTGAACGCTTCCTGACCCATTGGAAGTGAGCGTGGCCAGTGGATGACATACATACTGTAACATATTTTGTGTTATATTTTCATCTGCATTGTTCAATTAGCTCCTCAGAAAAAAAGTGATGACAGAGATCTGATGTGCATGAGCCTCTTCCAGTAGAAATAGAAAAAAAACTAATCATGATTTGTTCTTTTGCATGAAAACTAATTTATTTTATTTTGTTACGTTGTTTCTGGATCTCATCCCATCCCGAACCTCTCCAGGAGAACGTTTGCAGCAACATTGGACTACGAAGAAGAACGTGGACAGAATATACAAATAAAACTCATTCACGCATGTTCCTCAGCAGAATGCTAACGAGTGTATGCATGCATGTGTGTGTGTGTGTGTGTGTGTGTGTGTGTGAACATGCGATGAGTGCCACAAATATGCATGGATACCGTTATAGGTATTTTGTTTTCCCCTGCAGGCGGGTGATGGTACTGCAGCATGAACACACTGATCACTGGATCAGAATGAAAGGTTTTTGCATCAGGAAGGCTGATTTCCAGTGTTTTACAAAATTGTCACTTATAAACAATGACTAGTGGGTCAGTATTTCGCTTCCCAGAGTGCTGTTGAATGCATGGGAAAAAACCCCCCATAGATTTATAAAATTTTCCAGGGTTATGCCCCCCCCCCCCCGCGCCCCACATCCAGCTGAATCCACCCTTGGTGTCAAAATAAAAGAACTTCAGTTTAGTGATACAGAGTAAAACCACAACATGACTGACCCTGAGCACAGTGGAAACACCCCAACACACAGCTGGGTCCAGAAGTATCTGGACGGATTACTAATAAAACAAGATGTGACAAATTTACACACAAATCATGTTACAGATGAACTGCACGTCGGGGTGCAAATGTAACTGGACAACATTACTGCTCAGCTATTACAAGTCCAGTGTTACATCATTATGGCACTGAGAAAAGGAGCCAATCAGAAAGATGGTACAAAAATGAGGTGTGGCCAGAACAGCTGTTTAGTCCATTGAGAAAAAGAAAGAACGGATTGATGAGTTCAGGAATATCATGTGAACATCACAAGTAAGAGCACCAGGGGAGGATGACAGGCACCCAGACAGATCACCGGTTCATCCCCCACCAAAGTAAACATGTGTCTGCTGCAGCCAAAGAAACATGGGTGTGTCCTTCAGCAGGTGAAATTGTGGGCATGTCCTTAAACAGGTGGAAATGTGGGCGTGTCCTTCACCAGGAGGAAATGTGGGCGTGTCCTTAAACAGGGTGAAATGTGGGCATGTCCTTAAACAGGTAAAACATGGGTATCTCCTTGACCAGGTGAAATATGGGTGTGTCTTTAAACAGATGAAACGGGTATCTCTTTGACCAGGAGAAATGTGGGCGTGTCTTTAAACAGATGAAACATGGGTATATTCCTTGACCAGGTGAAATGTGGGCGTGCCCTTAAACAGGTAGAAATGTGGACATGTCCTTCACCAGGAGAAATGTGGGCATGTCCTTAAACAGGTGAAATGTGGGACATGTCCTTAAACAGGTAAACATGGGTATCTCCTTGACCAGGTGAAATATGGGGTGTGTTCTTGACCAGGTGAAATGTGGGCGTGTACTTAAACAGGTGAAATGTGGACGTGTCCTTAAACCAATGAAATGTGGGCATGTCAAGACATTTTGCCTCAAATAAATGGTAAATGGACTGCATTTATATAGCGCTTTTCCATCTGCATCAGATGCTCAAAGCGCTTTACAATAATGCCTGACATTCACCCCGATGTCAGGCTGCTGCCATACAAGGTGCCCACTACACAATGGGAGCAACTAGGAAATTAAGGACCTTGCCTGAGGGCCCTTACTGATTTTCCAGTCAGGCTGGGATTTGAACCGAGGATCTTCTGGTCTAAAGCCCAACGCTTAACCACGAGACCATCACCTCCGCTGATGGCCTTCACTTTGAGTGTCTCTTAGCTTTCTGTCTTGATTTAAAGTGTACAAGTAACAAAGGATGACAAAGGAGCTCTGATGAGGCTCTTTGTGACATCACAGACTGAAAGATCCAGTGACCTGATCAGTGAGGTTCAGTGTGAATGAAAACAGCATTAAAGCACAGATGTGTATATTCCATAAATCCACCAATAAAGACCAAGAGAAAGCAGAACGTCTTTACTGTCGTCACTTCAACCTTTGACCTTCTGACATCATCCCTGGTTTGTAGAGATAACAGTGAGATGAGAAGAGCAGTTTTCCTCTCAGTCCAGGGAAGACCTGAAGACAGGATGGGAAACGTGAGCCAGACGGAGACACATGAGGGAAGCCACCAAGACACGTCTGGACTCTGAAGGAGTTCCAAGCTTCAAACAGAACTATTTGGGCTGATTGTCATCCAGCCACAGCTTCATGGTCCACCTGGTTCCTGGTTTTCTCTAAACTGACCGGAGGAATTTGTGTCTTTGTCTGTCTGTGATGGACTGGTGTCCTGTCCAGGGTGAGCCCCGCCTCTCAGCCATTCACTTCCCCAGGAACCGCAGATCCAGAGTCCTGTGATGAAAGCATTTACAAAAACGGTCACTGTCCAAATACTTATGGACCGTTTTATATTTAACAGCTACATAGAAACATTAATTTCTTGGCTTTTTTCCTGACTCCTGGTTTTTACTTTTATCAAATTCGTGAGCAGCACCGGGTTCTGTTCTCCTGTTCGTTTTTTTTTCTTTTAATTCGGTTCTGTATTAAGTTCCTGTGAAGCAGTGCATTGTGGGAGGTGGCCAGATGTAACCAATCATAGCTCTCCGGTTCCTTTCACCTGTTGTTCCCACTGATCTGTATATATTACTGGATAGCTCACTGGCCCACACACACTCGTACAATCCACTGAAGCAAAGTGGTGGCCATCTTACCACTCCCAATTTATGCAGACCACACACAGACAGCTTATGAGAAAGTCAACAATTTCAAGTAATAACTGAGCTGATTACTTATTACTTATTTTTGTTCTTCGGATAATATATGACTGATCCCTCCTAATCTATGCCTGCCATGATTAGCTATTTGATTTGTTTTTTCTTTCTTTTATTACTTTGCCACTTTCTTCCCTTCTATTCTCAAATACTCTTATCTCACAGGGATGAATACTCGATTCTAAAAATTATCATTCCTTAATCAAAGTTTATACAAGTTTTATATATATATATATATATATATATATATATATATATATATATATATATATATGTATAGCAGGGGTGGTGGCCAAGTGGTTAATGCGCTTGGTTTCAGTGTGGAAGGTTCCGGGTTCAAATCCCACCCCTGCCATATTTCTCCATGTAATGTGGAGTTGCGTCAGGAAGGGCATCCGGCGTAAAACCTGTGCCAATTCAACATGCAGATCCACCTTGGATTTGGTGTGGCGACCCCGAGTGCAAACAAGGGAGCAGCCGAAGGGACTTACTTACTTACTATATATATATACGTGGTGTGTCCATAAAGTATAGGTCCTTTTTATTTTTTTTAAAAACTACATGGATTTCATTCATATATTTTTACGTCAGACATGCTTGAACCCTCGTGCGCATGCGTTTTTTCACGCCTGTTGGTGACGTCATTCGTCTGTGAGCAGGCCTTGTGGAAGGAGTGGTCCCGCCCCCTCGTCGGATTTTCATTGTCTGGAAATGGCGGAATGAAAAGGACTTTTTTCCCATCAGAATTTTTTCAGAAGCTGTTAGAGACTGGCACCTGGAAAACCATTCGAAAAATTTATCTGGCTTTCGGTGAAAATTTTACGGGCTTCACAGAGAATAAGGACTTTAACTACAGCTTTAAGGACCCCTTTAAGGACGGTCGGTGCGCCGCGCTCCGAGCTGCGATGTCGCGGCACAAACCACTGGATCATTTCTAAGCTGATGGCTCTGTGGATATGAGACCGTCGTGTGCTCTTTCTCTGGTTATCACAAGAGCTGGACATCAGCCATTTCCGGCAGATTTCACTTTTAACAAGAGATTTTGTGATGGAAAGCCCCGCGGAGCTTCGCGCGTCACGACCGATTCGCTGATGAAGCGAGGACAAAGGAACACCTCCGTTTCGGAGTGTTAGAGGACAAGTTGGGAGGGGGTATATATATATATATATATATATGTGTGTGTGTGTGTGTGTGTAAATGTATATGTGTTAAATAGCTGCAGTAAAAGAATAAAACATCACTTAACTAGCTACAGGACAGTTACCTTTCTCTGCAGTGACATTTATTACACAGCTCTATAAGCTTCAGCTTAATATAAGCTCATAAGCTCATAGCAACACCTAAAGCTTCAAAACTATGCACAAGTAGACTTAATAAATGTCTTAAAATAGTCCAACACAAAATACAACGTGGCTACACATGTTGAGTTAATAAGCCACTTATTTATTATTATATTTGCCTATATGCTGGAATAAGGGCGCGAACTCTTCAAATTATTGTTCATTACTTCCCATTTCAATCATACTCACAAGTGAAATGTTCGTCCACAGCCTTTGAACTGGCGATTTGCGCAGTTTATAGCTGCACATGAAGGTATTTTTTAACAAAATTGCAAAGAATAAAGTTTCGTGTCAATAGAAAAGAGTGTTCAGGAGCGGAACATTGGAGTGGTAATATGGCGGCCGATTTGCTTCAAAAATATTGGCCAATGAGCGAGCAGTGTTACATCGAGATCAGTAGCTGTTCCTGCTTCCTGTTCCCGCGAGGAGTTCCGCGGTCTCCAGACACCTGTCCACGGTACCACGCAATCCGGATCAGTCCGTGTTCTGGTTTCACACTCAGCTGTGTGCGTGTCCGCTTCAACGCACATGACGTCACCTCCCATCGGACCCGACGATCCGGATCATGGATTTAATGAACGCAGGGCAGAAGTACCGACCGGCACAGGTGAGCCGCCGTCTGTGACGTCACAGTCTCACTGACTTGAGCCATTACTTTTGTTATTGTACAGTTTATTTTTATTTATTTTTTTTTATTATTTTTGTACAGTTTATTTTATTTTTTTATTTTTCTCTTTCTATTTTTTCTCTTCTTGTTTGATGCTGTGAATGTTGTTGCCTTGTCTTTTTCAAAGCCTTGGACCGAACATCCATGTAGGTTGATGAAATTTTGAAGACTGCTCAGGATGTGAATTTCAACAAAATATTTCTTGAAATGGGCGGGGACACCGGACATCAACAAATAAATATGATTCAGAGAAATAAATTGGCAGGAAACATGGCCTTGAATAAAATATTCTTAGTTCTGTATGTTATTTTCACACACGTGAGTATTCTGCCTCAGATTTAAAGAATATGTCTGATTCTTGATCAATTTTGAGGTCGTTGCAGACCAGGGTTCTAGCTAGAACCATTTCAGTGCCGGGTACACTATGTGATTGGGGGTCACAGCCGAGGGTCTTAGGGCCCTGGCAAGCGTTAAGGGGGTGGAGCCCCCTGAAGCTATAGGATTTTATACCTCTAAAACATTATTGGCAAGCCCTGTTTTCACTCATTTTGAGTGGTTTTAGATTTGTTGAAAGCAAGAATAATAGACAGAAAAATGACTCATGTTGTAATATCAAAGTTCTTCTTTGCATTTTTTCTGTCTAAGTTAATAAAATAAATAATGTTGAAAAGTTTAAAAACATGAATATTTGATGGATGTAGCATTTGCTCTCTTCTTCAAAAATGACACACTGTACCTTTAATCCAGTGAAGGAGGCGGAGTTTTTCTGTCATCTTGACAGCTTTAGGTTTTTTCAGCATTTTTGAGTGGGATTTCATTACTTAAAAAAACAAACAATATAACCCTAATTGTCATGTTTGAACAAGAGCCTAACCTGGACTGATTTGATGGTCGAACCCGCTCTTTTCAAGATGAAACCTGGATTAAAAACTTTCTGAATCAATTTTTCACACTTTCCTGTTTGACTGAGGCTTGTAAACAGTTTGTCCAGTTTCTAAACAGTTCCACATGAAAACTAATAGTTTTCATGTGAAAGTGAGTGACGTACTCCTGTACGGCTCTATGTTGAAGCCTCTCTCTCTCTCTCTCTCTCTCTCTCTCTCTCTCTCTCTCTCTCTCTCTCTCTCTCTCTCTCTCTCTCTCCCCCCTCATTAACACCATCAATGCATTTTTTTCCTCTGAACAAACTTGAGTTTGTTTTGGAGTTTTTTGGAAACATGACGCCTTTAAATTGTAAAATAAACCATACATTTCTGAATGTATCAGCAGCCTTGGACACAGAAGGAGCTCTGGATTATTTAATTAAAGTTTTGGAGTTTTTGTTTTATCCCTTTCACTGAGACGAACAGAGATGCTGTTTTCTGCTGTGCTGTTGCCTCATAGTATGCTGAAGTTGCTGACTGCTGATTTCTGCTGTTTGCAGCTGATTTGATACAAAGAAAATGAGAAATATATTTCCTATTTCTTTAATTATTTGGTTAAATTGCAAATAAAGCAAAACTGGCTCTATAAGCCTGAAATATGATCTAATTGGTACATTTTCAGCAACATTTCAGTTCATTTTTTTAGAAAATCTGTGCTGAGCAGCACAGCCAATTTGAATCAGAGGGCCGGGTGGAAATTTGTAGTACTGGGCGGTGCCATCCACCGTAGTTTGAATCCTATCGCAGACAACAGCCGACGGAAGCTAACACCCCGTTTAGACCAAGTCCATGACCGATCAAAAAAAATGGGCTCTGCTTGCTGTCACTCCCACTGGCTGTCACCAGGGTTGCAGGCTGGTCACAGCGGGGTCTCCATGGTCAGAACAAAGATCCCTCCTGGTTTCCATCAGTATCCATCGCTCATCATCGGTCTCCATCACTCTGCATTGCTCTCCATCAGTCACCGTCACTCTCCATTGGTCTCCATCATTCCCCATCACTCTCCATTGGTCTCCATCAGTCCACATCACTCTCCACTGGTCTCCATCAGTCCATCACTCTCCATCGGCCTCCACTGGCCCCCATCACTCTCCATCGGTCCCCATCGCTCTACAACAGGTGTGCAAGTGTATTGAACCGTATAAAACACTTGCACAAGTTGTGCGACCGGTTACCTTGGGTCTCATAATTGGTCTCAGTAACTCCCACAGGTCCCAACCCACTCCCAATCTGATCCTTTAGTCGTAATACATGCTCAATTGACTCTGCATGGGTTTGCATCAATGATCGTGGACATTAACATATATTTCATTCCCATAATTCAGTCACAGTGCAAGCTTGGTGTAAATGCAAATAGATCAAGCTAGAGACCAGCGAAGACTTGTGAGAGTCTTGGTCTTGTAGGTCTTATATGGGTCTCATTCTGGTGTAAACAGGGCATACATGGGCAATTTCGGCACTACACACTACTTACTTCGAAATCCAAGATGCATTTTGGGTCTGTTGACTCAGTCGCGCATCCGGGCACTCAGTCTATGAGGTCTTAGCAATTTGCTTAGCAATGCCGGCTGGCGTGGAAATAATTGAGCTGGGTGGATTGTCTAAGTATCAGACAGTTTAAGAATAAGTAGAACTTTATTAATGCTGAAGGAAATTGTTTTTCCAGAGTGCCGAATCAGTAAACATTAAACATTGCTTTTATGCAAAATGACTGAAGACACTTGCACAAGATGTTGACAGTATTGCACATAGCTCTGAATAACTGGAAAAATCTCTGATCATAAGGGGGAGGAGTTATACCGTCTTATTCCCACAGGACATCAGTGTGGTATGGAGGGGGTGGGAGGTGTTTTCACGGAGGGTTTTCTCAACATCCTCCTCTCCGACACCCCTATCACACACTGCAGCTCCACCCCCAGGACAGAGCCAGCTCTCCCGATGAGTTTATTCATGTCAGCTGCCTTCAGCCTGCTGCCCAAGCACACTACAGTGTAGAAGATGACACTGGAGGCCCCTGAGTGATAAAACATCTGCAACATATTTCTGCAGACGTTGAAAGATCTGAGCCTCCTGAGGAAGTACAGTTGGCTCTGACCTTTATTTACACACAGCATCTGTGTTTACAGTCCAGTCCAGTTTGTTGTTTATGTGGACACCCAGGTATTTGTAATAATCCACAATGTCCACCTCAGTTCCACTGATGGTAATTGGGTTCGGACGGGTCTTTCGTCTTCTGAAGTCCACCACCAGCTCCTTCGTCTTAAATACGTTGAACTGCAGGTGATTGAGTCCAGATCACTCCACAAACCTGTCCACCACACTCCTGTACTCAGCCTCCTGGTCACTGCTGATGCAGCCCACAATGGCAGAGTCATCTGAAAACTTCTGCAGGTGTCAGGACTGTGACAAGAACCGGAAGTCTGAGGTGTAGAGTGTGAAAAGGAAGAAAGACAGTACCGTCCCCTGTGGTGCTCCAGATGTAATGTCCTGAAGCCTCACATACTGTGGATGGCCTGTGAGGTAGTTGGTAATCCAGGCCCCCAGTGGAGCCTCCTCCTTCATGTCTCGTAGCTTATCACTGAGCACATCAGGCCGGATGGTGTTGAAAGCACTGGAGAAGTCAAAGAACATGACTCTCACAGTGCTGCCTGCCTCCTCTAGGTGAGAGTAAGCTCTGTGCAGCATGAAGATGATAACATCCTCCACTCCCCTGTTGGAATGGTACGCGAAATGCAGGGGGTCCAGCGATGATTCCACAACTGTGCAGACGTGCCTCAGGACGAGCCTCTCATGTGATGTTAGGGCCTAAGGTCTGTAGTCATTAAGTGTGTTGGGGTTCTTCTTCTTGGGCACAGGGTCCAGACATGAGGTTTTCCACCGCTCAGGAACAACCATCTGGCTCAGACTCAAGTTGAAAATGTGCTGGAAAGTCCCACACAGCTGGTCAGCACATCCCTTCAGCACTCCACTGGGGAAATGGGGCCAGAGGCCGTGTTGTTAAAGAACATGAAGGTCTCCTTCCATCATCTGGTCTGCCTTCTTACCATGACCAGTGATGGTTCTCATCCCCTTCTACACCTCCCTCATGTTGTTCTGCTGGACTTTGCTCTCCAGCGTCCTCCTGCCGTCCTTCCCCTCTGAGATCTTCTTCCTCAGTTCTTGCTGCACCCTCTTCAGCTCCTCATTTCAGTGTTGCCTTGATGTCCTTGGTAACCCACAGTTTGTTACTGGGGTAACGGTGCACAGTTCTGGTTGGGATGATATTGTCGGTACAATATTGTATTTAATTAGATTTGAGTTTTTTACATTTTAGCCACTGTTTTTGTTCTTTTTTTTAAAAAGCTTCTGCGATGTGAGGCAGTGGATTGTACCAACAACACCATGAAGAAAATTAAAATCTGTCACAATTTAAGGAAAAAATAAAAACATAGAATGCAATGTTTGGGCAACGTGGCTCCTCAACACAGGCCAGTGTTTCATCAAGCATAATGATGACACACCAAGAGGATTATGCATCACATCCATCAGTATCATGTTTTAGGGGTAAATAATCAGCAGCACGGCCCCTCCTGGGGCAGAGCACCAATTCGCAAACATGACATAAATGACAGAAAATACAAATTTCTTTCTTAAATATCTGGTGTGTCAATGAGGTAGGAATAAATATCAGGATATTGAACATCCGGTCATTGTCATTTTTCCATTGTTCAGCTTCGTGTTAGTACAGACAAGATGCCAGTCCTGCTGCTGCTAATTTGTTTTTATGTCCTTCCTGAGCGATATTATACAAACCCTCTGAATAGTTGAAGGCCACACTGAGGCCCCAACAACAGAAATAGAACTAAACTCAAACAAATAATTACTTAAATCTAGAATTCAAGAGCAAATACCACACACAAATACACAATGCATCATCTTCTTCTTCCTTTGGCTGCTCCCATTAGGGGGCGCCACAGCAGATCAATCATCTCCATCTCACCCTGTCCTCTGTATCGTCCTCTGTCTCACCAACCACCTGCATGTCCTCCCTCAGTACATCCATAAACCTCCTCTTTGTCCTCCCTCTTCTCCTCTTGCCTAGTGGCTCAATCCTCAGCATCCTTCTCCCTATATACCCTGGGTCCCTCCTCTGCACATGTCCAAACCATCTCAGTCTCACCTCGCTGACTTTGTCTCCAAACCGTCCCACCTGAGCTGTCCCTCTGATATGTTCATTCCTAATCCTGTCCATTCTCATCACTCCCAAAGAGAATCACTTCTTCAGCTCCACCTCCTGTCTTTTGTTAGTGCCACCATCTCTAATCCGTCCAACATAGCTGGTCTCCCTACTGTCTTGTAGACTTTCTCCTTCAGTCTTGCTGATATTCTTCAGTCACAAATCCCTCCTACCACCTTTCTTCACCTTGCCTGCACTCTCTTCTTCACCTCTCTACCACACTCTCCATTACTTTGGAGAGTTGTGTATATAGACCGCCTGGGTCAGGTGTTGACATGTTTACTGATAAAATTATTGAAATGTTTGAGTATACAAATAAATCACTAATTTTATGTGGTGATTTTAACATAGACCTGGGGCACACTTCAGCTACAAACGAGTTCAGGAAGAATATGGAAACTGCAGGTTTATGCCCTATGATAACCAAACCAACCAGGATTACTACTTATAATACTACTATCATTGATAATATATATACAAATATACAGGGTGAAATAATTAGTGGTATCTTTATGACAGATGTGAGTGATCATCTCCCAGTTTTTATTATATATGGAAAATTGTGTCTTAATATTGTGAAAGAGGAAACTTTGATTTTTATAAGGTATAAATCCAGTAAAGCTTTTGAGGCCTAGAAGGAACACCTCCGTTTCGGAGTGTTAGAGGACAAGTTGGGACATGTCCAGCTCTCCACAAGTTCTTTTATACTCACTTGACTGGTAAGCACTGAAAGCCGAGATAGACATGTCCCAACTTGTCCTCTAACACTCCGAAACGGAGGTGTTCCTTTGTCTCGCTTCATCAGCGAATCGGTCGTGACGCGCGAAGCCTCCGCGCGGCTTTCCATGACAAAATCTCTTGTTAAAAGTGAAATCTGCCGGAAAATGGCTGATGTCCAGGTCTTGTGATAACCAGAGAAAGAGCACACGACGGTCTCGTATCCACAGAGCCATCAGCTTAGAAATGACCCAGTGGTTTGTGCCGCATCGTCGCAGCTCGCAGCGCGGCGCACCGACCGTCCTTTAAAGGGGTCCTTAAACCTGTAGTTAAAGTCCTTATTCTCTGTGAAGCCCGTAAAATTTTCACTGAAAGCCAGATACATTTTTCGAATGGTTTCCAGGTGCCAGTCTCTAACAGCTTCTGAAAAAATTCTGATGGAAAAAAAGTCCTTTTCATTCCGCCATTTCCAGACAATGAAAATCCGACGAGGGGGCGGGACCACTCCTTCCACAAGGCGTGCTCACAGGCGAATGACGTCACCGACAGGCGTGGAAAAACTCACGCATGCGCACGAGGGTTCAAGCATGTCTGACGTAAAAACATATGAATGAAATCCATATAGTTTTTGAAAAAAATAAAAAGGTACGATACTTTATGGACAGACCTCGTATTATTGCAAAAACTATATAAATATGGCATAAGAGGTATAGCACATCAGTGGGTCACAAGTTATTTAAAAGACAGAAGTCAGTTTGTTGCAATCAAAAACAATCATTCTAAAAGTGGTAGAGTAACTTGCGGGGTACCCCAAGGATCTGTCCTTGGACCAGTACTTTTTCTTCTTTATGTGAATGACATTGTGTCTGTTTCTCATTTATTTAAATGTTTCTTGTTTGCTGACGATACCACTTTATTTTACGCTGGAGAAAATCTAAATAAGGTTTTGCAAACTGTAGAGATTGAGTTTCAAAAAGTTATGAAATGGTTCTACGTTAATAGATTATCTTTGAATATTAGTAAGACTAAATTTATGATTTTTAGTTGTAAACGAAAAGACATAAATGCATCTTTGGTTATAGGAGGATCAGCAATTGAAAGGACGCATGAGACTAAGTTCCTAGGTGTTACGATTGACGAACAGTTGACATGGAAACCCCACATAGAGCTTGTCAAAACAAAGGTATCACAAACTATAGCAGTGTTACATAAGGTTAAATATTTTCTTAATAAAAGTGCTTTGTTTCTGTTGTATAATTCACTGATTTTACCATATTTCAGTTATTGTATTGAAGTGTGGGGAAGAGCTTGCAAAACATATATTGATTCAATTTTTCTTTTACAGAAACGTATTATTCGAGTCGTTACCGGAAGTGGATTCAGGACCCACATTAACCCAATATTTATGCAATTACAGACACTACAATTTAATGAATTGGTTGAATATAATTTACTTAAAACCAGGTATGAAGCTCACCAAAAAGTGTTACCAGATAACTTGCAAAAAAGAGAGAGAGCAGATACAAATTAAGAGGAGATGAAGTTTTTTCAAAATTAAAATTTAGAACAAAATCGAAAGAAAGATGTATATCAATTCAAGGAGTTGATTTATGGAACAGCCTTGATGGTAGTATAAAAACTTCCAGGTCCATTCATATGTTTAAGAAAAGTGTGAAAGAATCTTTATTGAACAGATATGTTACAAATGTATAGCAGAGAAGCTTTGTGTTATTGATTGAATGTTTTGAAGTATATAACTGTGTTCAGCAGCACAACCTAACTGGAACAGTTACTGTTTATTTAGATGATAGGGGGCAGACATTATAAGCTTTGGCTTCTTTCTGTCCCTTTTCATTCATGATATTTGTATTAAATGCATGTATGTATGTATGCTGCATTCTTTTTTAACGAATGAAATAAAAATAATAAATGAAAATGAAAATGAGTTGACCTCAAGTATATAAGCTCATCTACTTTCGTCACTTCTACTCCTTGTAACTGCACTATTCCACTGGGCTCCGTCTCATTCATTCATATGGACTCAGTCTGACTCCTACTGACTTTCATTCCCCTTCTCCACAGATATATCTCCACATTTCCAGGCTAGACTCAACTTGCAGATCACAGTGTCATCTGCAAATATTATAGTTCATGGAGACTCCTGTCTGATCTTGTGCATCAGCCTGTCCATCACCATCACCACTGCCAACAAGAAAGGACTCAGAGCTGATATGTGGTGTAATCCCACCTCCACTACTGCGCATCTCCCCGCTGGCTTTCATACTGTCCTTGTACATGTCCTGCACTACCCTCACATATTTCCCTGCCTCACTCATCACCTACTTACCAAGATTTTATTAAACAATCTGGTTAGAAATACACAATGTATCTCTGTGGTAAGACATGTTGAGAGCTGCGTGTTGTCACGCTGCCGACTGATCTTACTTGGAAGCAAACTGGAAGTGGCGTTGCTGCGACTGGATCAATTTTTCCCCCATGCTGTTTTAGAATACAGTATGTGACCATTCAAAATGGTGGCACCCTTTGGTTCTAGGGGTGCTCATGGCGGATGGGCTAGGACGATTTTTTGTTTGTAATCACCCGAACATGGTATAAAAAAACACTAAAAATGGAGTAAGGAATATGTGTGTATTACACTGTTATAGCACCCTCTCCCATTTATGATACATCGATCCTCTGAGATGTAATAAAGTGCCATGCAGGTTTTTTATGGTTTTGATTTTTTTTTTTAAAGAAAACATCAAATAAACGATGAACTATTTTTTAAATCAGACCTGTTTAATCAAATAGAGTTAAAAAAAAAACCTTTGTTGATGTTCAAATATTTATGGACAGTGATGTCTCCTCGTTCACAGGACAGTGACTGTGATCCCACTCTGCACTTCCTGCCAGCATCAGACACCACAGGGCTGGAGAAGAGGCCAGGCTGCCGGCGGCGGCTGTGGATTGGTGTGGGCCTCGTGCTGTCAGCCGCTGTGGTGTCGCTGCTCACTGGATTGCTGGTCTGGAACTTCCACTGTGAGCCAATCAACATTCATTGTCTTCACTCTGGGGGTGGAACCACTGGGCAGGGCACAGATTGGCCAGTTTGTCCAGTGGGATTAGAACGCACCATACCAGGGGTCAGGACCTGCCAAATGTTCAGCAGGAACCCTGTGTGTGTGTGTGTGTGTGTGTGTGTGTGTGTGTGTGTGTGTGTGTTAGAGCCCGACTAATATGGATTTTTTTGAGGCCGATAACATTTGGATGAAAAAAGTGCAGATAATCAATAAATTGGCTGATTTGCCAATAGCCGATAAATCAGCCGATATATATATATATATATATATATATATATATATATATATATATATATATACACACGCACACATATACATATACGAGGGCTGTCAATAAAGTTACGGTCCTTTTTATTTTTTTCAAAAACTATATGGATTTCATTCATATGTTTTTACGTCAGACATGCTTGAACCCTCGTGCGCATGCGTGAGTTTTTCCACGCCTGTCGGTGACGTCATTCACCTGTGAGCACTCCTTGTGGGAGGAGTCGTCCAGCCCCTCGTCGGAATTCCTTTGTCTGAGAAGTTGCTGAGAGACTGGCGCGTTGTTTGATCAAAATTTTTTCTAAACCTGTGAGACACATCGAAGTGGACACGGTTTGAAAAATTAAGCTGGTTTTCAGTGAAAATTTTAACGGCTGATGAGAGATTTTGAGGTGATTCTGTCGCTTTAAGGACTTTTCACGGTGCGAGACGTCGTGCAGCGCTCTCAGGCGGCGTCGTCAGCCTGTTCAAGCTGAAAACCTCCACATTTCAGGCTCTATTGATACAGGACGTCGTGAGAGAACAGAGAAGTTTCAGAAGAAGTCGGTTTCAGCATTTTATCCGGATATTCCATTGTTAAAGGAGATTTTTTTAATGAAAGACGTGCGGACGGGTCCGCGCGTCGGGACGCAGCCGCCGCGACGCTCCGCCACAGGAAAAACACCTCTGTTGAAAGCCTTATGGACAAGTTGGAACATGTCCTGCCTGTTAAACAATTTCTCATATACTCACTCCACTGAAAGCCATCAAAAGCCGCCTGGATTTTACAAATGGTTATCAACACGGAGGTGTTTTTCCTGTGCCGCCGCACCGCGTCGGCTGCGTCCCGACGCGCGGATCCGTCCGCACGTCTTTCATTAAAAAAAATCTCCTTTAACAGTGGAATATCCGGATAAAATGCTGAAACCGACTTCTTCTGAAACTTCTCTGTTCTCTCACGACGTCCTGGATCAATAGAGCCTGAAATGTGGAGGTTTTCAGCTTGAACAGGCTGATGACGCCGCCTGAGAGCGCTGCACGACGTCTCGCACCGTGAAAGTCCTTAAAGCGACAGAATCACCTCAAAATCTCTCATCAGCTGTTAAAATTTTCACTGAAAACCAGCTTAATTTTTCGAACCGTGTCCTCTTCGATGTGTCTCACAGGTTTAGAAAAAATTTTGATCAAACAACGCGCCAGTCTCTCAGCAACTTCTCAGACAAAGGAATTCCGACGAGGGGCTGGACGACTCCTCCCACAAGGAGTGCTCACAGGCGAATGACGTCACCGACAGGCGTGGAAAAACTCACGCGTGCGCACGAGGGTTCAAGCATGTCTGACGTAAAAACATATGAATGAAATCCATATAGTTTTTGAAAAAAATAAAAAGGACCGTTACTTTATTGACAGCCCACGTATATACATACATATATATATACATATATATATATATATACACACGCACACATATACATATATATACATACATATATATACATACATATATATATATATATATACACACGCACACATATACATATATATACATATATATATATATACACACGCACACATATATATATATATATACACACACGCACACATATACACATATATATACATACATATATATATATGTATATGTGTGTGTGTATATATATATGTGTGTATGTATATGTATATATATATGTATATGTGTGTGTGTGTGTATATATGTATATATATGTATATATATATATACACACAGTAACAGTGTTGCCACAGTTACTTTGAAAAAGTAATCCAATTACTGATTACTGATTACTCCTTGAAAAAGTAACTTAGTTACTTTACTGATTACTCAATTGTAAAAGTAACTAAGTTAGATTACTAGTTATATTTATAGTTACTTTCCCTAGCTGCCGACAACAACTCACGTCAACATGACAATGATACCTGTTTTGCCAAAACTCACTTTATAGTCACCCTTTCTTGACTTCAATGAAAACAAATACTTGTTTTATAAAAAGTAAAATAAAGACCTCTTTCTTGACCTCATATTTAACTGTTGACAGCACTGTAACAGTAAAACTTGCAATTTCAAACCTACATTGTTTATAAATGTAACTATTAAATTCTAACATTTTTCTAACATTTAAATTCTCTAAACATTTTACTTGTCGAAATTATTATTATTTTAAGCAGTATTAGTAGTTGTAGTAAAAAACAGCTTCAAAACTGGACCTTTAATCTAGGGGTGTTGTGGGGGAGGGGGGCACATCCTTGCCCCACGCCCCCATTCCATCTGGATTCGCCCCTGCTTTGGCGTTTGAGCACAAAGAATGGATAACATTTATTTATGCAGAAAACATGACCAGATTTACAGGTAAGAAAGTTTTATTGCGTTTTCACATCATGTGGTCCTCAGAAAGAGAGTTTAGGTGCATTTGAGTGGAAAATAGTGTTAGTTGTTGACGCGTCGCGGAGGATCAGCTGTTTTTAATGAGACGATACAGAGCGGCTCAGCTCAGAATTCTAAATAAAGGAGGAAAAAAGTATAAAAATGTCTTCGTAAAGCTCAGTGCAGGTGTGCTGATCACCGCGCTTTAAGAGGTGAGGACGAGTCGAGCAGCTGCAAAAAAACGCGGATGAAAAGCTCACAGCTCGCTTAAAGTGGGCAGTTCAGTCGAACCCCGACCTCCTGCCCACAGACCAAGTTTAATGCTGCTATCGACCCACAATGAAAAATAATAGTAACGCACAGTGACATGGAGAAGTAACTTTAATCTGATTACTGATTTGGAAAGATTAACGCGTTAGATTACTCGTTACTAAAAAAAGTGGTCAGATTAGAGTAACGCGTTACTAAGTAAGTATATATATATATATATATATATATATATATATACGAGGTCTATTAGAAAAGTATCCGACCTTATTATTTTTTTCAAAAACCATATGGATTTGAATCACGTGTGATTACATCAGACATGCTTGAACCCTCGTGGGCATGCGAGAGTTTTTTCACGCCTGTCGGTTACGTCATTCGCCTGTGGGCAGTCTTTGAGTGAGGAGTCGCCCACCCTCTCGTCGTTTTTTTCATTGTTTAGGAATGGCTCAGAGACTGCTGCTTTGTTTGATCAAAGTTTTTTCAAAACTGTAAGGCACAACTGAGTGGACACCATTCGATAAATTCAGCTGGTTTTCGGTAAAAATTTTAACAGCTGATGAGAGATTTTGGTCTGTTAGTGTCGCCGTAAGGTCGGCCCACGGTGCCTGACGGCGATCTGCGCTTCGAGGCGGCAGCGTCTCGCTGTTTCAAGTTGAAAACTTCCACATTTCAGGCTCTGTTGACCCAGGAAGTCATCAGAGAACAGAGAACTTTCAGAAGAAGTCGGCATGAGGAGTTTATTCAGACATTCCATTGTTAACGGACATTTTGTAATGAAAGAACGTGCGGGCAGAGTCGCATGTCGGGCCGGACCCGACCGCAGGGGGTCGCGACAGGAAAAACACCTCCGTTGGAAACCTTAACGGGCAAGTTGGAACATGCCCAAGCTGTTAAACAATTTCTCAGTTACTCACTTGTTGAAAGCCATCAAAAGCCGCCTGAATTTTACAAATGGTTTTCAACACAGAGGTGTTTTTCCTGTCGCGGCGCACACAGATTTGCCGAGTCGTCACGGAAACGACTCTGCGAATTTGCGCGCACGTCTTTCATTACAAAATGTCCTTAAACAGTGGAATGTCCGCATAAAGTCCTCATGCCGGCCTCTTCTGAATCTTCTCTGTTCTCTCACGACGTCCTGGGTGAATTAAGCCTTAAATTAGGATGTTT